>NW_009693866.1:0-13010 GCF_000703405.1 Apaloderma vittatum | reverse complement strand
AGTAAATTTAGTGACTTCTATCTTTTTAAACATCTACGTTTCATTTTCTAGCACACTCTAGCTGATGTGTTGATCAAATAAAGTCTCCTCTTAAATCTGTTCCATGAGAAGGTGATGGAAAAGCAAAGGCACCTGATAATCTGGAGCTATGAAGTTAATCCTTGCCGCAAAGGTTGCTTCCAGTCAATCCAGTCACGCACAGATGCTCTAGATGGCATCAGAGACCACGAGAGGCGAGGCTACATGTGATGTGACATTGACTACAGAAACTGGATGTGTTTTGCCATGCTTGTGCAAAGAGCTGTCTGGGCTTGGCCATATCACTGATTTGTTCTCTTTGATCCCTTTTATTTCTTCTTCCACCTATATTACCTCTGCCTTTTAATACCAGACTCCACAATTCCAAATTCTCTGAGCCCGTCTGTGACATTTCGGTCTTACAAATCATGAGAGAGGAGATTTCCAGGCAATATAACTCATACATTCAGACCAGAAACAAGGAATGGCAGAATAAAGCTTGAAAACCATGATGTTCATCTAAAACCCAGACACAGAATTACAAAATGGATAATGAATTTTTCACCTATTTTAAACCTTCTCGTACCTGAAGTGATGATGATTTTTTCCCATGTGAAGCTCTGAATGCTGTTAAGGAGACCAAAGACTCAAAGTCCTCAGTGTCCAAATTCACAGTTGGCTGGATTTTGTGGGTCATAGCAATTCCCTTATTCCTCCCAGTTAAAGGAGTTCTCCCTCCTTTCTGGGTGGGGTAAATATCACTCCCATTTGTCTCCTCTCCAGTCACTGTTTACAGTACTAGTGAATCCACTTTTAAAGATTGATTACCTGTTGTAAATCAGAGCAGATACACTACGGATCCAAATACCGGTGCTGCAGAGCACCTACGCAACCGTACCACATAAACCCCAGAGAATACCAAGAGTTTAAGTCCTATCACAACATGGGCTAAATATGAGTCTGAGCCTACATCCTGTGTTCATAAACACAGGAGCAAGGCTTAAGATCATTTCACAATCTTTTTAGCTTGCAGGTGAGGGCAATGAGGCCATGTGTACATTTGCGTACATCTTGTACTTAAATAATTGAATCTTGGTATTGCTATAAATTATTGTCCTTTGCATTACAGAGCATTTTAGTTGCACCAGTGTGCAAATGCTGTAACTTGAAATTCCTCGTATTTTAATGAGATATTCAGAATATATATATATACATATATATACACTAGCTGTAGTGTGATGAAAGACACCCAGTCAAACTTCTGCTTGTAGGTGTACCTGTTAGACTGAAATTTCAAGCTGTTAGATTGGTCACACACAAATTAATTACAAAATGGTGTTGGGTCTGCTCTAAAAGAATGACAACATTGTCTTCATACAGATAGCACAGCTTACTTTCCAGTCTAGAAAATCAAGCTGAAGGCCACGGGAGCACTTGGTGCTCACTCCAACCCACCCCTCAAGAAGGCAGCGCAGCACGCAACAGCAAACACTGTGCTTGTTGGGGACGTTACTAGTACAAAAATATCCTGTTCCCTCATAACTCCCTGCTTGTAAAACATTTTCTCCACTTACATCTGTCTGCAGTTGGAGCTCCAAACAGTGAGGAGCGAATTGTGGACACTATTACCAGTGAGGGAGAGGAGCAGCTTAGGGCTTCCTTAGGACTCTGTGTAAACAGGCACCTGAGGAGTGAGAGAGAGAGGGAGGGCTTCAGGTCAGCAAAAGGAGTGGGTGGGTCAAGCCTTAATTAAATTTAAGTTAAACTATAGTTCAGGGGTTTTTTTTGTTAACATATGAGTTTTGACTTGGAGTGTAAAACCTGCTACTAATCCTCTTGGGCAGGGAGCAGATGAGACATATCAAGAGCTCAGGACCTTCCAGCCTCTCATTCCCACATCTAGGTCCAGAGGAGCTTGACAAAGCTACCCGAGATTTTCTGCTTTGGGACAATTTAGTGGACCCCATATACCCCATGTAACTTTTTGGAGGCAAAAACGGTGGAGTGACAGCCACAACGAAGAAAGCCAAGGTGGTTTAGCAATGGTGCTGTGGTAGCAGGCCAAGGTGGAACTGGTCAGAGTCAAGTTCAAATAGTAACTATTTGAATAGTAATAGGACTATTCAGATTGCTGTACAAACTCTGGACCAGCTGAGGGACTTTGGTAGGACTTCTTTATTCAGTGTCAATCAGGCAATGGAGAGATGCACATTCACTGTATTTTGCATCCACAGTGAGCAGAAAGGAAGTCCTGAGTGCATAATGAGGCAAGGCAAAGATGCCATAATGATTGCCCTGGTATTGTGCATTCCCCAAATACATTATCTTATCTCAGTGAAGACGCATTGTCCTCTCAGTGAAATTTCCTTGGTTTTGCCAGGGGTGCAGTCATGATGGGAGTCTAAATTATGAAATTCCATTCCCCTGGTTTGCAGCTTTTCTCATTTATTTTTAGGACCATACCTCATCAACTTTTCTTGTTACTTGTGCCAGCTGGAAGGACCACTAGAATTTCACCACTTTTTAGCTCATTAGAGTTCATTGATAGATATTCTTCTTTTTTTCCCTGCTAAGGAGAAGGATGTGATCGTTGGAGTTGTTACTTGAAGGCATAGTTTTTTATAGGAATTGTCTGTAATGTTAACAATTTGTCATGTTTTAGTCTGGCAATACTTGTGTGCAACAGATTTGGAATTCAGCAGCAAGACACTTAACTAAACATGCAAAAATGCCTCATATTACTGAGTTGTGACTTGTTGGAAGAGATGTCCTTCAGGATGCACAATTAATAAATCCATAGATAATCTGCTAAGTCTCAAGGTTTTACATGTTGCCAGTTCCACGGGTTTTCAGTTTGCACAAAGCTTTGTGTCAGAATGCATATATGAAAAAGAAATTAGAGCACAAAATTTGACAAATCTCTTTGTAACTTGGTAATAGCTACATAAATGCAAATGTTTAATATTAGTCTCCAGTTCGTCATGACACATGAAATTTTCAGGTTATCTGTAGTTGTGGAGATTGAAAACTAGCTGTGGGTACATGGATGCCTGGCACGTACTCCAGAGAGTGACCAAAGAAAATTAATCTTTCCTTTTTGTGTTGCTCCTAGCCATCTTTCTTCACTGAGGAGCAAAACCAAAAGTTTTATGTGGTCCTTAGTCAGAAGTGGAACATTTTGTTTCTAAATTAATACTACAGTTTTTCATTTCCCTGCTATTTTAAACGTTTATTACTACACAGTTCATCTCCATTTGAATTTAAAAGCACAATTCTCTCAGCTGACCATTAAAGTCTTACTTTTCTGCCAGCTTATTATATATAATCTCTTCCATCTACGTCATCTTCATAACTAATAGCATACATTTGGAATCCCTCAGGAAATTTAGGGAGAGAGTTTCAGAGTAGACACTGTTAAACATTGTCCTCAGAATGAACCATAGCTTTTTCATCAGACATAAGGAATAATTTGTCCCTTGTGGATAAATAACATAGAAAGATAGGCTAAGTCAATTTCTGAGCATTTTCTGTTCATGAGCTGAACAGTTGAACCACTTCAACTTAATAAAGTCATGGTTTAATAAAGTCATACCAGTTGTAAACTGAGACACACAAACAGCAAATGAAATAGTAATGGAAACATATTCTAGATTTGAACCCTCAACTGTGATTTCTGCCGAAATACAATAAACAGGCAACAAATTGTATTTGTATCCACACAAAATTTCAGGGTTAGTCTCGGGTCTAGTTCACTACAGGTATTTTTACCAGCTTTGCAGTCTTTTGGCAGACAATCCATAGAGAAATAATAATGATGTAGTAATTTCCTCTCTTATTTACTTAAATACAACTGCAAATTCTCCATATGTGTTGAATATTAGGAGGGAAAGAAAGGTGATTTCTACTTCACTTTCCGACAGATAACCTTCATGATGCGAAATATGATTTCTGCCTATTTTAATGTGTCTTCGGTCTAGATAGTTACTAAAGCTATCTCCTCTTTGGGCATCCTAAGTTCAGCAATTTAAGAGCCTTCATTTTATAACCATCATTTGTCAAGCTGATCATTCCTAAATAGTCAAACATTTGTTAATAGCTTATGCCAGAAATAAATTGTCAGAATTACTGATGTCTGTGCAAACCACCGTTAGAACCTCTCTGCTGTAGGTGTTTGTCTGCCTCCAGGATCCTGCTGTTTATTACTCACAGAGCATCACCTCGAGGTCCCATTTGACACCAGGGGTTCATCATCATAAAATCTGTCAGCAGAGGTATTCCCAGCAGATGGAAAATTGCTCTGGTGAGCCATCATCTCAGCAGTGGATCCAAGTTTGATGAGTTGCACTCAAGAAAGATGGATCTTAAAAGGCAAGTGTAAAAGGTCCACTTGAGAGATGAAAGGAATGGGGGGCCTGTTTTAAGAGAAAATGTGAGAAAGTATTTGCTATTTGGTTCCAAGCAATCCTCCTCTAAAAGACAAACTGTTTTAGCATGTAAACCTATATATATAAAGGCAGATATTTGAGCTAACAACAAGGAATACAAGGAACTATTAAGAGTAAAAATGTCTCTTAATGAGCCCTGAATAAATACCCATTTGAAATGAAAAGAGGCTATCTAGAGCATTGACGCAATCATGTTCTGAAATGGGATTTTGAGAAGAAGAGTAGGATCAAAAGCATCGGTTTAAAAATAGGTCTTAGTAAGTTCATGCTTGCAATACATCTGGATTGATTTGGCCACCCAGCAGCTGTACACAAGTTCCACTGCACAGTGGGGGGGTCACAGTTTGGGTAGGACCAGAAGCATATTTTATGGCTGTTTCCCTATCTGTAAATTACTGTGAATTTGAAAATTATATCATCTAAAGCCATGAGAATGGCCTTTGTGAAGCAGGAGATGAAAGAGACATACTAAAAAAGAAAAAATTCGCAGAAAATTGAGTCTTCTATTTGTATTTTAAAAACTATTTAACTACCTTTATATTCAAAATTTTATTCTATTTATAGGAATCTGCATCTAAATTAATATTAAAACTGCATTTTAAATGACTGCTAGTGACACTTTTGAATTCCTAGCCAGCCTCATCCTTGCTCTTAACTGACAGATTTTTATTCAGGTCTACAACTAGGCACAGTAGGCAGTCTCAAACCTTGCCAGCAGAGTCTCCTGAAGGTTAGGTCTTTAATAAAAATTAATTGACTGACATGATATTGAAACATTCAAAGCCCATTGAGGAATATCCTTGGGAATAGTTCTTCCCATAGACAAAATGATGAGTAGATACACAGTAGCTAAAACGTACAGATAAGCTGAAAGAAAATGAAAATGCAAACACTAGATTTCTCACCTGCGCTCATCTTAACCTGGTGTGTAGCAACAGCAAAAAGGCACAAGAGAGAGATAAGGCAGACAGTTTGAACACTGACACTAAGAGCACAATGGACCCATGGCCTTGAAAGCAGTAAGGTGAAAAGTTCCCTTCAATACATAGACGTGAAATAGCCTTCCCCTTGTAGTTAAGAAGAGGCTGAACTAAAAGCACTTCAGGGTATCTATACAGTCGAGAGTACACAGAGTACTACTACAGCCCAAGCACTATATCATTTGCTTCTTTAAGAGCTCATCCTATATATGGCATTTCTTGGAGCTCGACATCATGGCCATGAAACCCAACAGGGTCATTTGTTGTGACAGAAATAACATAGCAGCCAATATGTGATGATGCTAGAAGCCAACAAGTTACCATGCTTAGGAACTCCTGTTTCTCACACATAACTCACATGGAAGAACAACAGATCCGAAGACAACTGACCAAATGCCAACTTACTAACTACTACAAATCTAGAAAATCTGAAGTCATGAATAGCTTGACGATGTAGCCCTGTAATACTCTTTTGCCATTACCAGTGACAAGGCATACACTTTGCAATGAGTTTTAAAAGGCACCAGACCTTCTCAGTTGTGTTCTGTCTCAACTTTTCCTGACCTGACTGCAAGTTTGCTTTATTTGGTTGTCCTAAATTAGTTTACTGGGTTACCAGGTGTCCATGGCTAATTTGTTTTACTTGCATTTATCTTTGTATTATACAACTATATCTTCATATAAATAACAGTACCAGTATTTGATGTAGAATGAGATATTTATCATAATTATAAAGTATGGAGAAACATAGGCCAGGTAAAGTAACAGAATAATAATACATTTATTAACAGTAATACATAAAAGACACCAGATATAGTAAACTTTCATATAACACAGATTTGTTGATGAACAAAGAAAGAGTAAAGTCATAAAAGTGTGTTAGAAAACATACAGAAACCACCCAAAGTGGCCCCTAGAAAGAAGATCTTTGCAAAGTTCTTGCAGATACAACTTTGTTACCTCTTTAAGCTTCAAGGTGACTCTATGAACAGAGCATTGTTTAAGGTCCAAGCTGGATTGTCCAAACTTTCACAGGGTATTCTGTGCCCTTGTTCTGCAAGGAATTCCCCTACAGACACCGAGTGCTGACAACTCACCATAACATCCCCCACAACTACCAGAATGAAACCACAGACAGTAGGATTCAGAGGATCAGGAAAAGGGTGGGCATAACATCAGGAAATTGAGTAATTAATGATCTGGATGATGGGGCTTAGTGTTCCCTCAGCAAGTTTGCAGATGAACCAAAGCTCAGAGAAGCTGCTGATATGCCAGAGGGTCATGCTGCCATCCAGTGGGACATTGGCAGGCTTGAGAAATGAGCTGACAGCAAGGGGAAAGAACAGGATCATCCCTCAAGCTGTTCCACTGACATCAGCTGGACTGAGGAGAAAACCACCTGCATCTCCATGTACTTGACCCTGAACATCAGAGACATGCAGTCACCCTTGATACACTCGAGGTCTCCCCAGCAGCATCACTGATGTCCACATGCAAAAGCAGCAGAAGGGAATAGTGTGAGTCTTTCCACGATGTCCTTGACCCAAGCCCCCAGTAAGCAACAAACGCCCCTAGACAGCAACTCAGGTCACAAGTGGGGCCTTCTGTTTCCTGCAGGAGGTTTCTCTTTCCTGCAGGTCTCCCACGATTAGCACAGGTCCCTTCCTCTTGGTGCTGTCAGATGGTTCAGGCTTGGCCAGCTCTGATATCCAATATCCAGCCCCTTGCCTGCTACCAGGGCACTGAACCTCTTCTGTCTGTGCAGATCTGCAGCTGGAAAAGGCACTGCACTGCCCTTCTGCTGCCTGAAGCCTCCAGCCTTCACAATCATGGGACCATCCATTTGCCACCCTGATGAGGACAGAGTCCGGCTGCTCCTGAATGGAGCCGAGAGTCCAGGCTCTTGTTTCCGCAGTGACTGGGTCCTGTCCAGATGCAGTCAACCTGTTTCTCATCATCCCTAATGCCGTGCTACGTGCTGTCCTCCCAAAGCTCCTTAAAACTTGATGGCACACCTACTCAGCTGACACACACCTCCTGCAGGTATGGACATCATCTCCTTCTGCCCCAGCCTTAGCCAGTGGCATCAGGATCTCCCTGCACCTCCAGCTCTGGAGAGCAGCTGCCTGCTCTGGAGCTGCATCTGAACAGAGACCTCTGATGTTCCCAGAATAGTTGCTCTAGCCTGTACTGGAAAGGACACACGCCAACTCATTTTAGGATTAGAGAAAATCATGCCCTTGCAAGGAATTTACACATCTACCATGATTTAAATTCTAGGGCAGAGGTGCAAGCAGCAACAATTTATCACACATAGTAAACTGACAACTAATAGGCAAACTGCAGGTAAAAAAATTAAAATCTCCTTGCAGATACTCCTTGAAATAATTACCATAGTCTTCTTTTTTCTCTCCTTTCCTATTAGCCTTTAAAGCCAACCCTGAATGGTACTGATAATGTTTAATTAGTTTCTTGCTAATTATTTTTCCTTTCAGAAAGAAAGTGTATTTTCCAATCATTCAAAACCTCCTGTAAATATTCTGGCTATTAAAATACATTATGAGTGGTTAAATCCAACCTTTCAGTATATTCTCTCAGTTAAGTCAAACTTAAAACATGAATCTGCCACTTGGAACAAGAAAACCTTTTGTCTAGCTTAAACCTCAAAAATATAAAGGGCTGGCTCTCTCCCCCATCTCTTTTCCCTGAAACCGTTTTGATGCCCACATAGTGTCCAAACTAATAATCTTCCTTGTTTGGCTTCTGTTCTCTAAATCTTATTTAACACTGCAGTCCAGGTTTTTATCAGTAATGGAAAGCTAGTTCTTTTCTGAACTTGTTCAGGCTCTTGACTTTATACTGCGGCTCACAGGAAAAGAATTCCACTGGTTGACAATGCAAAAGAAATATTTCAATCATATCACAGATATAACAAACTGTCTTCAGAAAGTCCTGATTTTTAAAAACAAAGTCCCATCAACAGCTTTTCATCCAAAATAACCATATCAGGATATAAAAAAGTCACAGTGGTGCACAAAAAGGGGAGACAGCAGTCATCACACCTCACAATGCTTTAGACAGGTGTAGCAGATCCATATACAAAAATATAATCTGAAGGAAAAAGCCAAAGTCAGCCTCCTAGGCTTTTTCCACATTTAAATGAAGCAAATCGCCAAGAAATATGAGGGTATTCCCGATTACTTAAGCTGATTCCCTCCTGATAAGACCAGGGAAACATTTTCAAGAACAGCTGCAGAAGAAAAAAGGCTCTGTAAAATGTCAGTCTACAAGAGAGAAAACTCTCTTACTAGAAAAATTAATTATTATAAGAAGATTAAACTTTAAACCTGTAGCTATTTTATAAACTGTCGGATTAAGAAACTAAAGATAAATTATATTAATAAATACTACAACTATTAAATAGGTGGAAACAGAGATGCTTAAATCCTTTGAAATCCCTTGCAAGAGAAACAAATATCAAAGCATAATCAGCTTTCTTCAGTTCATCTTGCTCTGTGCTCCTGTTTTAATAGGAGAGTTTTCCTCACTTCTCTTGATCTGCTATGGATGTAGGATAGGCTTCCCCCCAGGTGTTACCAGCTTGCTGTGATGGAGAGAAGGATAATTTGTACCTATTTTTATCGTAAGCGAAGGAAAGGGTTTTATTTCTAAAGGAACAGGAGAAGCAAAAACGTAAAAGCCATCTCCTGTTCATGCAGTTCTCAGTATACCTTGTGTAGCCATCTCAAGAGGTCAATGAAATTGGGCAGAAAAGTAGGATCACAGAATAGCTGAGACTGGCAACGACTTCATACTCAGAAGTCTGAATACATAATGTCATCAAAAATAAGCCCCCTGGTCAAAGAAGAATAAGCAAAACATTACTCAAGGTTTTATCAACCTGGTCTTGAGAACTTCTAATGACAGAGACTACACAACATCTCTAGGCACCCCGGTGCACCATTTGACTGTCATCATGGTTAAGCAGTTTCTCCTTAAGACCAGACAGAACTTCTCATGTTTCAATTTATACCTGTTGCCTCCTACTACTGCACCAACATGAAGAGCCT
This sequence comes from Apaloderma vittatum, assembly GCF_000703405.1. Classification (NCBI taxonomy): domain Eukaryota; kingdom Metazoa; phylum Chordata; class Aves; order Trogoniformes; family Trogonidae; genus Apaloderma; species Apaloderma vittatum. The sequence goes on along the minus strand of NW_009693866.1, from coordinate 3,497 downwards.
CTTTGCACTGTCTTGATAACCTCCCTGTGGGTCCTGGAAGCCCACTAGGCCCCCCTCAAGCCTTCATATGCTGAGCCAGTCCCAGTCGCTCAGTTGTTCCTCGCAGACCACATGCTGCACAATCCCTGAGGTAATTCACTTTCTATGACTTCCCAAAAATCCGGAGCTAGGTGTAGGGGAAGCATGAGCATGTGAGTGTCCTGACATTAAGCTGCAGTCATAGCTCAGAGGGTGTGTCGTCCATACAACCATGGTCAGTGGGAAAGCTGCAGCTCCAGGTTAGTTAGAGGCATCTGCCCTTGGCAATATCACAGCAGACATGTGAGGCACTGGGATTGAGGGCAGGAAACAGTAAAATGAGAACAGACCGAAATTCATTAGCTCTGCTGCTCATAACCCAGCCTGCTTCTACCAGGTTTTGTTTTCTTCAGATAAAAAATTCAATCAAACTCATTATGTAAGAGTTGCATTTGCCATAGCCCTTTGAGCATGTTGCTTCTGCATAGATATTATATCTATTCATTGTTCTCCTCTTTATATAGTTACAAATGGAGCAAGAAACAAACAGAGATCAGCTTGAATGTTTTATTCTGCATTGTTCAACTCAATCCAAATTATCAACATGTGACCTAGTCAGACTAACCGTTTCTCAGTTTTTGAGAATAAAATTAACTTTTGAATACTGTAAAGAATTTTTTTAAAATGGAAGTTGTTTTCAATGAATGAATGTACAGTAATTATTCCTGGTCAACTACAGTCCTGTATATGGATAGTTTACTTCCTGAGACTCCCTGAGGTGAGCTATATTGTTTTAAGACTATCATCTCAAATAGTGAACAACTGAATTAGCAGCTGGATTTACATTCAAAAAATACACAGAATGTACCTGCGGCAACAAAGGAGACAAATTTCATCAAAGTGTCCTCTGCTTCCAAATCTCTGTATCTGTCACACATGTAAAACTTTTTTCGTGAGACTGATGAACAGGTCTGTAAGACCATATTTTGAGGTACATTTACTAAGAAAATTAAGCTTATGCAATTCCATTTTCTAGGTGTCCCATCTACATGTCTGCTATTAGAAGATTCGATTCTGTTGGCTGACTTCAATCGGGTTTGAAAGGGGTGAATATCAGGAAGATGACTGAGGCACGGCAATGTCAGCAGCCTGGCAGAGGACACCACATTACAGCAGCACACTTGAGGAGGGAAAGTTGCAGAATTCAGCCTCTCCACACTCCATTTATCAACCACTGAAGATGGTGACATTTGAATCTTAATATAATCCCCTCAGATTTTTATAAGCACTTATTAATTATTTCAGTATTTTACACTTCTTTACAAACATTAAATCCTGCATTATATTAAAACCTTTGAAAGCATTTTCTTAACTGTTGTAAATCAGTTAATTCCACAGTGGTATTCTGACATGCACCAACAGAGGAAGCATCCCCACAGAAAATGAAGTAGTACCGGGCTGCAGCTAAGGAGAAAAGAATTATCCTGACGTATTATACAGTCTGCCTTATCTATTTTTTTCTTTTCATATGGGGGCATACTAAATGTTTTTATAATGAAGTAATAAAAGTCATCTAGTTTTGATCCCCCAAAGTCCATGTATAAATGGCATAATCATAGAGTAAAAATAGAATAATTCCCTGCATGTGAAATCATTGGATTTTCAGGAAGGAAAGTATTTTACTGTTAAACATTGTTATGTACAGGGATTAAGAGTATTCCTGCATACCTCAACTAAACCCTGTGTAGTATGAATCAAATACAGAGAGACAGAGGATATATTTAGTTTAAAAAAAAAAAATCTTTAAAAGCATTATCAGGGAATTCCCACACATGTCACAGCAGACCTCGTGCTGCCCTAACTTGTACCCAACTGGAACCGGCAATATGTGCAAACCAGAGCGCAGGCCCAGTAGGCAACACCTAAAAATTCGGTGCCATTAAAATAATCTGTGGAATATTGAAAGATAAAGATACAGATTGCGTACAAAAAAGGCTTCTCTGCATTAGAGAAAGCTTGAATTCATATATACATGAATACATTAGCATTACTATGACTTAAGAGAGAGGCTACTGGCCTGAATGCCACGTGTGGGTAGGAGCAAAGCCATGATAAACAGCATCGGCCACCCAACAGAGCGGTGGCAGCAACAGGCTGAGATGAATCGGAGAAGCAGTGGATGCCAGGAAAGACAACAAGAACTGGAGGCTCTAGTACCACGCAGTGTTACGTGGCAGGTGGTGCAGTGGGGCACAATGGACCATTAACTAATAAGAAGCTATTAGGAATACTGATTAGAAATTAACACTAATTAGAAAAGTACTATAGGAACTATTAAGGCCCAACAAATGGCTGCAAATTTTCACTTTTGTATTATTCTTCCTCTTTTCCCTCACCTGGTACAGGTCTCACTGATCTTTCCCTCCACTCCCTGTCTCTGACACCTCTGTGCAATTAGTTTACTCTTTATTTTCTCCTCACTCTAAAGCCCTTTATTGGTCTCCACTCTCCTGTACAGGTGGTGAAGCCAGTATCACCAGTCCCTTTTAATGCAATTTTCTTTAATTTCATCTTATTATGTCTTTTCCCAGATCCTTTTTCTTGCAGAAACTCCTTTTCTCTTCTGTCCTTTTCCTCTTCCACAGAAATCACTCTCAGATTATCTGCAAACAGCTTACCTCACTGTGAACCCAGTTAAAGCTCTGGAAACTGCTGCCTGCTTCTGAAGCGGAATGAAGAGCAGGAGAGAGATGCTTCCATCTGAACCACATAGCTCCCTGTTCCAAACCAACTCTTTTGCAGCTCTGGTTGTTGCATCCAGAGGTGTTATCTCACATTTAATGGCCCTGAATGGGTTTCTTTTCTTGGGATTTGTCCAACCGCTTTTCAAACTCAAATAAGATTTCACATATCAAATCTTTCAGGAAGAAATTCTGCAGCAAAACCAGGAACTACAAAAATTGTTCCCTTTGCACCTAAGTGCAAGTCCCACCTGCACCTAAGTGACTTGTTTGATGCTGTTCAACTATTATTAGACAGGACTGAAAACTATTACCTCACCTGATATTTTAGACCTTTGTCACATTGATCTTCATTTATCTTTTGTCAAAGGTGAAAAGTCCTAATCTGTGTGTTCTGTGTAGTCCTTCATGGAAACTATACAGTTTACATAGGAACTAAACAGGACATGACTTCTGGCTTCTCATAATCTGGTCGTACTTTGAATAGATGGCTCAGATTCTTGCATTAATCTGAATTGAAGCATGCATGCAACGAGTGGGAGTTATGTAGCAGCAACTTATGTGGGAAAAAAGAACCATATGGACTAGGTTGCATTTTTTTAAACTTACATAGAATTCAAAGTAAGAAACGTAATACTAAACCGAAGTCTAATATATTTGATGAGTCTCTGGCAGACAAAGGTTTAGTGAAACACAAAAGATTTCATAGAACCACAGAACATTTTTGGCTGGAAGAGA
>NW_009693865.1:0-4195 GCF_000703405.1 Apaloderma vittatum | reverse complement strand
TCCTCATTTCTTAAACATGTTTTCACAGAGGTCTTCCTCTCCTATCACTTTAGTGATAGGCTCAGCCTTGGTGAGCAGCAGGTCCCTCTTTGGAGCTGGCCGGCATTGGCTCTATCAAACTCGGGAAGCTTCTAGCAGAAAGCTAGAAGGAAAGCAGAAAGCTAGTAGCAGCCACCCTACAGTCCCCTCGCCACCGAAATCCACACAGGCAAACCCAATACACTGCCCTAATGAAAAAAACCTCCAACTTAGTCTCCTATTTCGTCTTCTCATTTTCTTTCATCCAGCTACATTTTTTTCTTCCATGTATGTTCTCATTTTGAAAGTTAATAAAAAAACAAATAGCATTCAGAATGGTTACCTTTTGCTTTTCCTCCTGGTGTTTTCTGTCTGAGAAAGAAAACTTAACAGAAGCGTATTCACTTTCCAAATAAATCCTCTTGCAGTTAATACCATAAAATCAGAGTGAAGAAAGTACAAAATATTATAGATACAGTATTTTAAAAAATTATAGATTCATATATTTACATTAAGATGTATAATCTAGCTACATGGAAAATATAATTTTGTTTATGTGAGTATAAGAGTGACATGACATATGCACATGGTAATACTAAATGTCCAATTATTTTTTTTATTGTGCCTATTTATTTTATAATATGTGTGTCTACCTATATAGAGAGGGATAGATTTGCACGGTGCTCGGTAACACATTCAGTATCTAGAGAGATACACGCATGCTTCTATCTTTGGGTTTATGTTAACTGCTTTCGTAAGTGATACATTTCATTACTGCTTACACAACAGAGCTCTCTTGTTTCAATTTTCTTACAATTGTAAAAGTTTTTTCTGCTTTGAGTTTCTGTCTCCTGTGCAGCATAAAAGCAGTCTTCAGAGGCTACTCTCTTTAAAACAGATTAATGTACAGCAAGAGGAACAAAGCTATTTAAGAAATTAATCATAAAAATGCGGTTACTAGTCAGATATCATTAGAAAATACGTTTGATTTGGGACACTTTATCCACGAGATTGACAGATTTTTTCATTAAACATTTAAATCCTTCTAAAAGAAGTGAAAGATCAAGGTCAGATTTAAAACTGTTTCATTCAAAATGTAAATGACGTTTGACTTTTCTGTGTACTTGGTTTGTATCAGTGTGGTTTTACTGGTTCAGTTTTATGATATTTGTCTCAGGATGAAGATGCTGAAAGACTGCGTAACCCAACGGGAGGATTATCTTTCACTTGTATGTCTCTTTTCTTTCTCAACTGTTTTTTAATGAGTTTTAAATTAAAGGGCATATATTAAGGGATAATCCAAGGATTTATTAAGGAAATTAATGTCACATCTCATACATTGAAATGAGAACTGCAGTGATTTTTTCACCCCATACACCATGATGACTTGCGCTAGCAACTTTGGGCTTCATCACCAACTGATAACTGCATTACGTTGCATCTTCAGGACTGCTGAAAATTACATTCTGTGAGCTTTCTAGGATGCTTAGAATTAGCTGTATCATCACTGCAAAATGATGATCACTACTATGTTTTATAGATTGCAGTCTACAGCTTTAAAAATCTATATGGACAGATGTGTGTCCACGCTACCTTTATTTTCTCTTTTTGAATCACACTGTTACCCCTTCATGTGTTACTGAAAATTGACACCTCTTTATACCTCTCCTTGCTTTTTCTTTCAGTGATGGCATAACACCTTAAGATGCTTTGCTTTAAGCTGTGCCAGAGAGGTGCAATTGCTCCTAGTCCCACGCAGTGCAGCAGGGGATGGCGGGGCTGGGCTGGAGAGTCAGGAGGATCCAACTCTTCTGCTCAGTGTGTCTTTTCATCAGTTTCTCTTGGTCCAAAGACAACTGATGGTAAAGGCAGTATCAGAAATACACACAAATATTACTCCTTTCACAACCCCTTTTAACATGCTGAGTTTACTGGGATATTTGGGCCCTTTTCTTGGGTTTGGGTTGTCTTCTACCTGCCCTCCAGCCCACCACAAACATTTCTGTAGCACAACTTTGTCATTTCTTTTGTTTCACCTCTTCCCAGTGTTGCCATTCTCCAGTTTCCTTCAAATCAAAGTTCGTTGCTCCACTGGGTCCTTTAATTTTCATTCCCACTATGTGCAGAAGGTGTCAACAACATATTCACAGCTCTGTTTAGGGAAAAAAGGAAATACTTTTTGAAGTACCAGCACCATGGTTTGCTGAAGGGTTTGTATGGACAGCAACAGGAGCACGTTCTGAAAGACTTTTTTCAAAAAAAAAAAACCCAAACCACCCAGAAAATGATAGGTTTTGTTTACTGAACAGAGGAAAACTGTAACTACAAAACTGTTTGTGAAACAGCTTGGCAGCAATTTCCTGTGTTCTGAGGTTTTTTCCTTGATAAGAAAGGCCACCCCTGTGGCATTTCAAGAGTGTCATGACTACACTGCAAAAATAACTCTTTCAAGGAATTGACAGGTTTTAGCTCGTTTTTTTATAAAAATATTGTTTTATCTGAAATGACCAACAGCAAGGGGGAAGGAAGATCTGTAGGGCTGCTGAATGGCAGCTGCCCAGGCTGGAAATCCAGGTGTGCTCTGAGAAATTAGATCTTCCTGGAGAGTAAGGAAACCAGGATCCCACTGCTGTGTCTCTTTCAGACAGCATGAGAAGAGATTCAAAGGGTGCTCAGCTACTGGCAGTTGACAGAAATCCACACGGGCTTTTAAGGATCCTCGTCTAACTTCCCCATCTAGTAAAAGTATCTTTTCATACTTGCACAATTGCCCAATGATGTGACATAATTATACACGCAGACAGCTTTTAAAGTCTGGTGTCAAAAATTGTTGTTTACTATAACCACCCCGTAAGAGATGGCGGGGCTGACCTCTGTGACTTATAGACCTGCTCATACTGCTCTTTTTTATGTGAATGGACTTGAGTATAAATAGAGAATCCAGCTCTAAATAGTCTATATTATATTAGCAAGATTAAGTTGTTAGCCTTTGGTTTCAACTTGTTCTTATTTTGAAACAGATTTATAAACTAGAAATAGATCTAACTAAACATCTGAAGGAAAACATGAAGCTTATTTTTTCAATAATACTTATCTTTACTTGTGTGTGTGCCAAATTCTTGTTCCTTCTTTTCATTTGGCTTTTACTTTCAGTCTCTAAATATTGTCCCATCCATCCAAATGGACTACCAGGCAATCATCAAAATTAGACAGTCAGTTTCTAATGGCAAAGTTTGAGGTGTTTGTACAAAACCAGTCTTCCTGTGTGTACAGATTTACAACTGACTATCGTTACACTGTTATTCAACAAAAACCTGTAATTTTGGTTGGACTAGATCGCCTTTAAAGGTCCCTTCTATCAAAAAACACTCTGTGATTCTAGTCTCCATTGGTGTTCCCCAGGGCTCACTATTGAGGACAGTTATGTTTAATGCCTTTATCAGTTATCTAGATGAGAGGATTGAGTGAACCTTAATTAAATTTGCAGATGACATGCAACTGAGCACGCGTGTTGATCTTGAGGGCAGGAAGGCACTGCAGAGAGATCTGGACAGGCTGCATTGATGGGCCAAGGCCAAGTCTATGAAGTTCAACAAGGCCAAGTGCTGGGACCTGCACTTGGGTCACAACAACCTGTCCTGGTTCAAGCCAACTGGGACAAAGAACTATGTGGTCTCCAGCTCACTCGTCCCCCACGTCCATTTCCACAGTGATGTGGCAGGAGACAATTCAACTAAAAAGACTCAAGGGTTTGAGATTAAGGATAGGGAGATTTAATTCACAATCATCATTTACGAAGTAGTATAGTAAGAGGAATACATCAACAAATATGTCCCAAATTTAAATACACTTCACTCCTTTCCCCCCCCTCCCAGCTTCCCAGCTACCTCCCCTCGCAAGAAGGCCAACAGCATCCTGACCTGTATCAGAAACAGTGTGGTCCACAGGACCAGGGCAGTAATTGTTCTGTACTTGGAACTAGTGAAGTCACACCTTGAATCTTATGTTCAGTTTTGGGCTCTTCACTGCAAGAAAGACATTGAGTTGCTGGAGCGTGTGCAGAGAAGGACAGCAAAGCTGGTGAAGGACCTAAGGAATAGGTCTTATAAGGAGTAGTTAAGGGAGATGGGACTGTTTAGTCTGGAGAACTCATAAGTCTATGGGGCCGGATGGGATC
>NW_009693864.1:56108-77931 GCF_000703405.1 Apaloderma vittatum | reverse complement strand
ATTCTGTGATTCTGTGATTCTGTGAGAAGAGTGATCTGTAGCAGCTACTTTTATAAACCTACAGGAGTTGTGCAAAATCTTCAAGACACAAGTGCACTAAAGATGTTCTGAGGCAGATGAAGCTGTAAGCATGAGCCTGTCCTAGTGTTTCACTTATAAAGCAGAGTTTCGCCTAACCATCATTGACTTCCAGTTCTAATATGCATTATATTTTGAGTACTTTGCACTTGCCTGGCTCTTTGTGAAGCACCATAACAGAAAGCATTTCAAAATTCCATTTATCTATGTTAAGGTATTTGGTAAGCTTTATTTATATTTAGAAAAGTAACCGTTATTCAAAGATAAAACATTCCTGTTATTCAGAGAACAGAAAAACAATGTTTGGAATTACTAAAAGAATTAGAAGAACGAAAAAAAAATCCTGTTTTGGGATGACTGTCAGCAGTGATACTTTCTGTTCACAAATATTTCAGTTCCATGTGATGTGTAATAGTAAAACCTCATCAACCACAGTAGTCCAGATAAAAAGACCTGTTGACATATCTCTGGCAAATAACCGAAAACAAACAATTCTTAGCTTAATTCAAGGTGACTAGGATTTCAGCTAGTTCCTCCAATTATGTACCTTAAACAAGGTTTAAAAAGTGTATTTTGAAATGCCAGAGTCTTACAGGTAGCAATAATAAGCAAAACCTTCCTAGCAAAATGCAACCATAATATAGAATCGCAAGATTTGCAGATTTAAGCAGCGTATCTGTCTATCTTGCAGAGAGGGCTTTACGTGCTGCGTTAACATTTGGGCTATACCCAAACATTCTGGGATGAAAGTTGGAAGGATCATGGTTTGTATTTTTAATAGTTTATCTTAATGTAATACTTGAGAATCTTAAAGAAGTGACAAACTCTGCCAATTGCTCTCCAGTCCTGTTCTCTGTATAGACCTGTTGTGATATGACCACCGTTTTTTTAAAAAACAAACAAACAACGAGGGGAAATAGACTAGAGCACACTTAAGAGTGACAATGTGCATAAATTGATAAATATATAGTTTAGCCCTGCTGGGGAAAACAACTGGGTAGAAAATGTAGAAACCAGTCGAGTTGCCACCCACTTTAAAATGCCGGAATGATAGCAATTTCATCTGGAGTGTAAGTGACAGCAAATTAATATGGAATTTAATTGATATTTGTCAATTCATCAAACTTGAATTACTTCTCAAAGGCAGCTTAATTTTGACAACCTTCCTCTGGGGAAAATACCTTTACCTGCCAGTTAAGTTATATGAGCTCCTTAGCAGCCCACCTAGCAAGCTGCTGGAGGCTCCTGACGTATCACACCCAGGTTAAGGAATCATTCACTGTCATGGAAAAGTTTGAATCTTTGGGGTCTTTTCTGGAGTAACTCCAAATTTAAATAATTGCTTCCTTTGCAAAACTGAATGCTTTTATTTGCCGTGCTAGACCTAGACGTTTTATTCTGGCTATATAGTGCCAATTTTAAATTGGACGCACAAACTAAATTTTCCTTCTTAATTTTGTCCAATTTTCAACCTCATACATTCTGCACTTATACATTCATTATAATTTGTGTTGGAATTACGTGTCCTGAGATGCTTGTGTGACGACTCCTTAGCATTTGCAACTGTTTCATCACAATTTCAAGATAAGAAAAAAACACCCATCAAGCAGGTTTAATCTTAGCTTAGATATCTGCCATGCTGTTTAATGCAACTTAAACTCATCATTTTAACAATTTTTCACAAAACTGGAAATATTGCGCACAAGAGAAGGTGATCTGAGGTGAAAAATGTAAATGCATGTATTATGAATTATAGCAATTCTTGCTATTTTAGAGTTGCTGCTATTTGTTGTTTGTATACAGGGTAAATTCTTTTATTTAAAGAAGTTTTATATGAAAACATTGAAGTGGCAATTTTAGAGCTTGCTGTCTGTTTTTCACATGCAAAATGCAAGCTTTGTCATGTCCAAAACATTTGTTTTCAAAAGCATTTTCTGAATGTGTATAATGCATATTTTGCCTTTTTCCCCCCCCCCCCCCATTGTAAATATAGTTCGCTCCCCCCCCCCCCCCCCGAAACAACTGAGTTTGTCCCTGCTTGCTTGGAATACTGGGGGTTTCCCACTAAGCCTTTTTAAAACTGTTTCTCTTCTTAAGCATTATTTATTTATTTATTTATTTATATACTTCAGTGGCATTATGTGTCCACCAAGATAAGACTGAAACTGTTAAATCCTCACAAGGCTTGGGCAAATCCAGACAGCACATGATCTGTATTATACAAAACACAAAGTGGAGGGCTATCTTGATAGCCTTCTTGTGTAAGACACTCATAATAGTACTGCAACTATTTTTTTTAAAAAAAACCCAGAAGGTCTGTGGAATATTTTTGTAACCTTTTTTAGTTTGTAATATTTTTAAATTATTTTTCATCTTCCAAACATGCTCTTTTTTCCATATATCTATAGCTAGAGTTATTTGTAAACTCTGATAACAGAGCACATAAAAGTACAGCTTGAAGTGAACTCTCAGAGTGTAGATCCTTAATTGCACAAACACTCGGTACTCCGCTTTGTCTCAGTACAGGCACTGATCTTGGTCAGACACGTTGTTAATAAAAACCTGTCTGTATATTCTGCCCTCCTGTTACTGGCTTTATGTACTTTTCTCTTGGTCTTGATGTATGATGTACATGTTGTAGAATGAAATACATAGAAGTTGTAGTGTCATACTCTATTGTTTCTTGGCAGCTTTAGCAGGTTTTTTGACATTTTAATTTGAGTAAATCAGTCCCCAGACTAACTGCAAAGGCTTTTGCCACACTGTAAAATCATTATTACATAGCTACTGAAATTTCACTATTATACTGTTTGAATAGGAACAATAAATACTAACTCCAGAACTTACAGTGGGTTATATGCCATATTACTAACTACTTCATCACCAAGATTAGATTAAGGCCAGACAACGTTTCTCTGAATACACAGTATAAATAAGCTGTTAAATCTTTGACACTAAGCCATTAACTATTTTACACTCAATTTTTTGAAACAGTTGATTGAAAACCTAAATGCTAGAGAATTTCATAATCCATAGAAAACACAAATAAAGAGATCCCAGTAATGCAATCCAGAAATCTGGTAAGATTTTACTGAAGTTAATTTCTGGAAGAAAAATATTTCCTGTGCGGTTGCTTGCCTCTGTGTCCTGTCTGTTTTATTTCTGGAGAACTCCACGCTAATTTAGAGGAGGTTTCCCTTTGCTACGCTGCAAAAGTCCTAGCTCTGAGATAATTCAAAACTTAGCTCTGAGGAAATTCAAAGACTTTTAGTTTGGACAAAAACTTGGACAGGTAAGAGCAGTCTATTGCAGTCTATTTCCATTTTTATTACAATTTAAAATATTCCATAGTTTGAATGAGTGTTACAAAAAGTCTCGATGGTCATGTTCTCTCTTGCAGAAAATGACCACACAAGGGTGTCATAAAATGAAACCTCAGATCTATCATCCTGAAATTTCTATGAAGTTCACTACATTTAAAAAAAAAAAATTTTCTCTGAATTTGGTTCAAATACCGACCTCACTGTTCTCATGGATTGCTGATTGTACAGTAGCTGGTGATGGGGCAGCACCAAAATGATCATAGATCCCTGGGCACGTCAAATCATATGATAGTCTGTGGTCCCATGGTACTACCAACAAAATACGCCTGTTACAATCTCAAGCTCAAATTATTTAATATATTTTATTGGAATTTCACACAAAGAAGCACAGAGGGATCCTAGGTACATCACTAGAATCTGATTCTATTGACTGGGCATATGTTACTGAGAAAGAATTTTGAACAACACCTAGACGCCTTATAGGAACTGCCACAAACTTTCAAGTGGGACCTCTGTGTGTGTGTGTGTGTGTGTTTTAACTTGTAACTCATTGCCTTGGTTTGAGCTAAAACCAATTCTGTTCAGTGATTTTTAACTTTCTAGTTCAGTCTCTTCTAAAGGGCTGCACTTTCTGAAGTCAGCAGCATGTTTTTGCAGACAGTGTGTGCTACTGGCAGTGATAACGCCTGATGTTACAGTTACTGCCTGGGACTGGGATGCAGAAAGGCTCTTGCTGATATTTATTCCTATAGTGCCCAAGGCCACTGCTGGCTCTTGTGTGCCACACTGGGGGTGCCAGGTAGTGAGAGGGGTCACAAGGAAGTAAGAGGTTGCACCTCCGGGGGGTAATAGACAGGACAGGTGACCAACAAAACTATTCCATCTCATATACGTCATATTTAGTATAAATTGAGGGATCACGAGAGTTTTCCTCTTTCTGCAATGGCCGGTGTCCAGGGAGTACTGTCCGATCTCCTGCTTTTGACCCGGATCCTGAGTTCCTGAATCCAGCTCCTGTATCCAGCTCCCGCTGCTGCTGAGCCTGGGGCTGCCCCAGTGCCTCCTGCTCTGCAGCATCAGTGGGGATTGATATCGGAGGAGGAGTCGGGTTCAATATCAGACTTAAATATAGTAGTACATAGTTCTTTATCATTTCACTATTTTTATTTCACTAAAGCTGTTTTAGTTTTTTTCTTTTCTAACCTGTAAGTCTTTCTGCCTCATTCCCTTTTCCTTTCCATTTCAGGGGATAGAGAGGGGGTTAGAGAGCGTCTATCCGTGTTTAGTGGCCGGCCCAGCCCTAACTTGCGACACTCATTTTTCTTGCTCCCACTGAAGAACTTTGCTATGTTATGAACTATGCTTTGCAACATTGTTAAGTCAGTAATATTCTGTTTCTTCTTTTTTTCTTTTTTTTTTTTTAATTTGCTCTAATGCAGTACTATTGCTGGGCTTCAAAGACGTACTGAATCCTCACCTATCAGCCAAACAAGCTTGAAAATGCAACTCAGCCTGGTCCCCTCATCTTCTGCACAAGTTTCCAGTCTCAGAAGTTGTTCTGCTTATTGCCCATCCCACAGTTTATCCAGAATCTCCATCTGCACCTTGAAGGAATATCTCAGTTTCAATGGCAAGCAGATTAACAGATTTCTACATGTTTCTTCTGGTTCTGCCCCACCAAAGACCCAGTCCTTTATTCTCACAGATGCCTATTTCCATGCTCTGACAGCGGAATGCAGTTCATCAGAGCCTTGACTTAGGACTTATTTTCCATTGACTTTTGCTCTACTTAGGAAGAGAGATTTGAAACACTTGAATGGTCTCACATTGCACAGGTTCCAGATATTTTCAAACATTTATTAAGAAAAATCTTGGTTTACTTCTTTTATTTTACAGGCTTAGTGCAACCATCTTTTTTAGGTTTTCTGGCAAGAGCAATAGCAATACTGCTATTTCCTGAGGTGGTCATACCATTCTCAAGTATTCACGTACACAACAAATGAAGGAATTAATATCTGGAAAAATCATCAACTGAGTTACATATGATGAATACTCTCCTCTTATAATATAATACACCAATTGTGTTAACTATTTATTCTCCTGAAGCTTTAAAGATAAATACAAACCATGCACTGATACTTAAGTACAGGCTGAAGCAGGAGTTCCCAAAATTTTCTTCATGTGGCCTCCACCTGTGTGTGCATGTGACCACGATGAGGCTGGGCAACAAAATTCCTTGCCTTCTTCAGTTTCTTCACAGTTTGATAACTACAGGTAAGATGGGCAGCATAAAATTTTTATCAGACACTAGTAACAGGTAGCTGCACTTTGGTAACTGCTAGCCTAAAGATCTTTCATAATGTTATGAGGGCCAAAGTTTTACATATTAACTTGAACAGCCCAAGAGTTTTAGACTGTGTCATGTACCTCCATAATCTCACCTTCTGCAATTTCATATTATCTAATCAGCACCAAGATGAAATGTACTTTGTAAATTTCCTGAAGGAGTTTGAAAGTCAAGGTGGGTTATCTTTTTCACTAATTATATGATTTTCTTCGTTAGCTTTCCCTGAAATTTTAATTTTCTCAGTATCTCATTATATAGCTAATGTATACCATCAACTTTGACTTTGAAAAAGAATAGATTTTTTCCCCTCATATTCCAACTTTTCTTTAGCAGGATTTTGTCAGAGTCCAAACTGGGACTGCTGAAAATACAGTTTATAGGATATTTTTCACAAAACTAGAGTGTGTATGTTTTCTCCAGTCTCAGCCCAGCAGCCTGAAGACAATCTCATAATCTGAAAGATAGTTATCTGCTGATGGCAAGGAAATGCATATTTTCTGGGGCCATATACATTTTTATTTTTGAATTCTTTATTAATGATCAATAAATCATGCGTGTTTATTAACACATGCAAGCAGCATGCAAGTATACAGAAGAGATAAAGGACAGTCATTTTGATAGTATCTACATGTCTTCCCACATGATTCTAATATACCAATTCCCTTCAGTATGATTTTTCATCTTATCTTCAAGTTAATATTTCTGTTATAAATTTACTGGTATTTTCCAGTGTTCCTATAATTTCACAGTAGAAACAACCATGCAGCTAATTTCCACTGAAGTGAGATGCAAATTTGAACTTAGTGCTCTCTCCATTCACGATAAGTAGGACAAAACAAATGTCATATCCTGATAGGAAAAGGTTATATTATTAGGAGTAGTGAGATTAGAGAAAAATGCACTCTATACAAAATGCTATGTTGATTGTTAGTCCCTCAAATTTGTGAAATTAGTAAAACATTCTTTAACTTAATAATTAAAGTCTCTAAGCTAGGATTTATCTGACCTTATTATTAAGACCTGAGTGTGATTACTTGTTGTCTGATAATGATCCACCACTGCTAAACTATTCAGCAGTTCTCCGACTCCTTTTCCAAGCACGCAGAAAACAAGCATAAATGCTAGAAACTTTGCAAAGTTCAACTCACTGTGTCTCCACCTACCAGCTCTAGAGAATGTATAGCTGAAATACAGAACATGCTAATCGCACAGATACACAAAGGAAATTAGAATGTATGAGGCTCAGTGCATCACTCCTGCCTTAGACAAGTCTTTTCACATTTTCTTCCTCTTAACTACCTACTCTGTTCTCCCTGGGTGTTGTTATTATTTCAACATTTGTCTCTCCTACCTGGGTAGACACTCCATACCTGCAGAAGATGAACAAAAAGGAGATAATAACAACTGTGTTATTCCTCATGAAGGAGTCATTGCAAGTTTGCAACCATTCTTCTCTAGTTTTAGAGTCTCAGTTTCATAGGGTAAGGAGTATAACAAACTTCCAAAGTATGGGAGGAATGGGAGAAGGAATTTGTGCTTCACTCTGATATGTTCTTTACTAGTTTTTGCTCTTGTACAGCCGAATTAAAGAAGAAAGTATTGCAGGGCAATTTTCAGATAGCTTAAATTCCACCCAAGTTCCAGTGCCCTATTAATGAAAACAGCAAAGTACCTCTCAGAAAAGTGCTTCAGAGAGGCACCAAGCAGGAATACAAGAGGTACAAGGATTTAGCTGAGCTTAAGTCACCCAAATATAAGGGTAAGAAGTTTCCTTCGGCAGGCCCAGATACTGATTGTTATTGTAGGCCTAACTGCTGCTCTGTTTTGATCATCTAAATTGAATGAACTCAATCTAATCTGAATAAAGCAAACTGATATGTCATATGAATTTGCTTTATTCAGATTAGATATATGACAGAAATTCAAATGTCAAAGATTAAAACTTTCTGACTCCTTTTTCATTGGTTATGATTACTTGATTAAAATATTTACAAACCATGCAGAAAAAAAATCTTTTAAGGAATCATAAGTAATTTCAAAGACTATGGCTTTAAATAAATTTTTGTGGATTTATCTCCTTCTATATGTCTTGTCTATTTATCTTGTCTTGTTCCTTTGGTGAACTTCTGCTGTTTGTAAAAAGAAGAATGAAAACACAGGTCAGAAGCAGAGAGAATGTAGGACAGATGCTACAGAAACTTCCAGATTACATCTCAGCAAATTATTCCAGCCTGAATCTGAACTCTTGTGGTCTAAGCTAATACAATGATTATCGAAGTTGCCACTCAGTAATGACTGTAAAATGACAATAAAATTTACCTAATTGTACTACAAGGATGGAACAAGGAAATTAATGCAAATAAGTGAATAATCAAGGAAAGAGAAGTTGGGCGGCGAGATCCTGCCAATAAAAGGATGTCTTCCATAACCATTTCCAGAGTTCAGCTGCTTTAGCTTTAAATGTCAAAAGCAACAGAACTTTCACAGATCTCTTTCAGAACACTGCAGTTTTACTTAAAAAAAAAGATTTACTCATGGTGAAAGGGGGTGGTACAGCTATGCTGTTAACACTACCCAGTGCTTTACCCTGAGACGAGGTCTCCTGGCATTGTACTGGCCGCTCTCCAAAAGCCTTTGAGTTTACAGTCTGAAGGACAAATCCTGACAAAGATATTCATTGTGAATACTACCTTAATTGCCTAAATTATCTGTTTGGGTCATCTTATCTCCATTACTCCTAGGGAGTGGTATCGTTCTTTGTTTGACCCAGCTGAATGCAAATATTAGACATCAGCATGATGCTTTAAGCCAACAAGCAGGTTTAGTTTAGATCTTCCTAAGTGTGTTGAAAGAGGCCGGGTGTAAATATGTTGTGCAACTGGAGCCCCGAGAAGGTCTCCTGGGCTAGCAGATTTGATGCTTTGGGCCTGACACGCTTCATGCCAGTTTACGCAGCAAGGACGGCAGAGTGCAGAGGAAATCAGTAAGACAGAGGCTCCCTTAATGGATTCCTCCTGAATTAGGAAGGACTCTTGTTTCTTTAAGAAACAATTCTTTTCCCAGGCTTCTCCTGGAAGTCATACCTACATGCAACACTTGCCAGCATTTAATTGCATAAATCTTCCAGATATGTTTTAGAAAGAGGTGACCGTGTTCCTTCAGTCAGTGGCTCTGAGAAGAGGACTCCTCTGGAGAAGCCTGAATGTCCAGTGAGGAGAGATGCCCGCTACATGGTTCTGGTGCAGACACCGTGAGGCTGCAGAGGAGCTGCTGAAGCACCTAGCATGTCCTCTTGGTTAGCTTTACATGGTTCCTTGGCACCACGTGAGCTTCCTAGCTTGCCCCCTTCTCTCTCTGATATGATAGAAGCTGTGACAAAGCACCTAGGTGCACTAAATAATGTTAGTGGCGACAGAAATCTTTTCAGCTGTTATAATAATGAAAATGGATTTCCCAAAGAGAGGCTTTGAAACTGTCCCAGAGAGGTTTTCCAGTCTGCTGCTGTGTTGGTAGAACTCCGCCTGCCTCCCTGCAACAGCCAACATTGGCAGGATTTCTATACAGTCACTGAGGTGAGAGAAGATCCATGCAATTCACTTTGTCAAGGGTATGATTTCATAATACTTCTTTTTTGCCTAATATCTGTCCAATATCTTTGATTTTTTACTTGAGCGAAATGCTATTCCTGCAAATTACACATATTGTTTTGAGACTTGAGAGGATAAGATTACTGATGTAAAGTCACATCGTAGTTCTTGCCTAAACATGGTTATCAGCTGGGTCTGGCTCAGTACAGTTTGAAGAAATAGCAATCTAGAAAAATGTTATATTTCAGAAGCTACTCTGAATAATTTATTGCCACTGCATACAGAGCTGGCTGCGTGCACAGAGTAGGTAGTTTAATATGAACACTTGAAGCAACGAAGAGTGGCTCAAGATAACACTTCAGGATTGCTGAGAAAATGTCTGGACAATAAAAAACCAACTATCATAAATAATATTAGAAGGATATAAGTGATGCGAAAAAACATCCCATTCAAGAGAGAAGGGGAGTTTCGCAAGGAAGATGGGCAGAGAAGACAAATCTGTAATGAGGGTACGGAAGATCACTGGAGAGTTTAAGGAAGTGCTGTCTTGGCAAAGAGGATACCTAGATCACCATCCCAAAATGAGAAATAGCATGAACAGTATTTCAGACATGTATATAGACTTGCTTTAAAATCTTCAAAATTTTCCTTCCTCAGTTTAAATAAATATTATTTTTAGTTTAAGAACTCTAGTTGGGCATTAAATGTGCCACTGATTACAGATTCCTGACAAGGATTAGATTTGATGAGAAAGTATAGGAAATCTATATGCGACTGGTGTAAGGGTGGCAACACAGGGACCATATGTAATCCATACACTGAACAGAACTATGATTTTTCTTGTACCACTCAGAACAGGGAGATGTTGTCTGCCTTTGGGGAAAAGAAAAAAAAAAGAGCTTTTTATTCTAATGGGCACCATTGTATGAATTGCTTTCATCAGTTTCTTCCACTTGTAACAGAGTTGGCAGCGTACACATATGTTTTTTCCATCTTCCCTCTACTTGTTTACTGTTCAGTGTACTTGGAGATTTGTCTCTGCTTATGAATTAGAATTAAACAAGAAGTTCAACAATTATCATTTACATGTGTGTAACAATGGTTTAAGAGGAGATTCGGACACTGTTTTGGCTCGTTGTGGCTGCCTGCAAGGGCCAGTGCTTCCCAGCCTGGAGAAGGTGACAGCCTTTCCTCCTTTTTATACATAAAATAGGAGATTTGTAGTCAGTAACAAGCACATTTATTTAGGAATGGCTCTGCAGGGTAAATCTTAATCACTGTTTCACTGTGAGCTGTAGTAGCAAGGATTTAGCCAGGATCTCGGTCAGGGTGCTGTGTGTGATAGCCTGTATCTGTATGGATGAGGTAGTTTGTTCATTATACTATTTTTAAGACTCAGGCTTGGCAGTAATGGTTGCTTTTGACAACGTTTTTACAGCATATTGTCTTTATTTAATTGATTTCTTTTCACTAGAAAGACATTTTTACACAGCCCCATTTCTAAATAATAGAAATGAGTGACTTGACAGTGATACGAGTTTGCTTGAACCAGAGTCATGGGGGAAGTTTTTGGTCTAAATAGCAATGCATGATTGCTGCTAAAATTTCAGAGACAAGATAATCCTTTTTTTTTAATCCTTGGAGGCTTTCCTAGAATGATACATACTTATTTACACAGAAAAAAATACCAAAACCAAGGACTGCATCACTGCATCTGTACCGTTTTTGAAATGTTTTGACACATTCTCTGAGATTTACTAGGTAATTTCACATGCTTGTCTGGCAATTTATAATCCATTATTTTGCACTACAACTGCATCCTTGAGTTTATTTTATGGTATAAACATAAAGTAAACTAAATGACAACAGTCCCTGTCCTCTCCCTTTTATCTATGGGAATGACCTTCAGTAAACAGAATCCAAGGGATGTCACGCATGCATTTTGATATCTATTTATATTAATGGGAATGTTTCTGAGTAAATGAGGAAGCAAGCCTTGGCTTATGGTAGAGCAACAATATGATTATTTAATAAACCGTGTGTCACAAGAATCTCTCAGGGTCAGTATTGCCTCAAAAGGTGCACTGTTTTGGAACCATCTTTGGGCCTTCGTTTTCTAATATTAGCTGCTGAGAAAAAAAATTGTAAAAATGTGGCTTATTTCTCTGTGAGCTGATGGGTTTCTGCAGTGCAGTCGGGATATGTGTGAAATACAACCACAAAACTCTGTTAAGGGCAGAATTAGTCCCTCCAAACTGGAGATAGATTAGTACTCACGGTGAGAAGTAATTAAGTCTTGTATACCGTAATTTTGATGTTAATATAGACATTATGGTCCAAATTCTATTTTCTTTCATTTAATCAGAAATCAATGAAGCAACTCTGCATTATAAGCTCTAGAAGTAAATGGATAACTGCAGATAGAGAAAAATAGAACATACTATATAGTCCATACAGGACTAGGACCTCATCCTGATTTTCAAAGCACAGAGCATATTTACATGGAAAATAACTTTTAAAAGCTGAATAAGGAGAAGAGAGAGGAAGGAAAGATATGCCTGACCTGCAGTTTAAGATTAATTTGTGCTGGAAGGTCAGGTGTGTTGGAATTCTAAAAGTTTGTTTTACCCACTATTGGGAGTCACTTCATATTTTTGTACAAGAGCTGAACTTCTCCAATGACAAACATGTTTAGCTCCGGGCATTTGGTTTGTCACATGCTGGGAGCAGGAGGAAAGCCTTGCTTATTCTTCAGACTAGTGAGAACTCACTTTGAAAGCTGCTATTCCTCCTGTTCCAGAAAACACAACCGATTTACTCAACTCTTTTTTTCTGGAAAGTTTATAATTGGATGATTATT
Source organism: Apaloderma vittatum (assembly GCF_000703405.1). NCBI lineage: Eukaryota > Metazoa > Chordata > Aves > Trogoniformes > Trogonidae > Apaloderma > Apaloderma vittatum. The sequence continues at coordinate 65,736 of NW_009693864.1, read as the reverse complement.
ATTACAGAGTGTTTTTCATTTTGTCCTTAACCTTCTTATTTTTCATTCTGGACATTATAGAACCATAGAATTGTAGAACAGTTTTGGTCAGAAGAGACCTTCAAGATCATCGAGTACAACCTTTGTCCTAGCCCTATCAACACCACTAAACCATGTGCCTCAGTACAACATCTCCCCTTCTCCTGAACATCTCCATGGATGGTGACTCAACCACCAACCTGGGCAGCCTGTTCCAATGTCTGATAACCCCCTCAGTAAAAAAATTCTTCCGAATATCCAACCTGAACCTCCCCTAGTGCCACTTAGGGCCATTTCCCCTTGTCCTGTCACTCACCACTAGGGACAACAGACTAACCCCCACCTTGCTACAACCTCCTTTCAGGTGCTTGTAGAGAACTATAAGGTCTCCCCCCAGTCTCCTCTTCTCCAGGCTAAACAGCTCCAGATCCCTCAGCTGTTCCTCATACACCACAAACTCCAAACCCTTTACCAGCTGGGCAGCCCACCTCTCTACCCTCTCCAGCACCTCAGCGTCCCTCTTGTAGTGAGAGGCCCCCAAACTGGACACAGTACTCGAGATGAGTCTATGAAGCAACATGATATGTACCAGTACAGATACAGAAAAATATGTTTTATTGTATTTTATTATAGACCAGATTGTACCTGTCCTCCATATTATTTTAATGAAATAGTAGTACAGAATACACTTGTTTAGCAGAAGCAGTGCTGTGGGTTAGGTAGTGCCGTGCTACAGTGCCACTACGCTAAAAAAGACCGTTTATCAGCATGAAGAAATACACTCTTCTTTCAGAGTAAAACTGAGCTCTATCCATTTGAAACAGTCCACAGACTCAGGGAATATATGCTGTACGTGATATGATATATGATCTTGTAGGAGCAGAGAAAACTGAGCCAATGTTCCATTTTTAAAAAGCAAGGGAAGATAGAAAAGCAAAGTTTGAAGTTCAGGCTAATAGAAGTGGGGCCAATACGGCATAATAGGTTTGTCTACTATAAAACTCTAGTATATTTTTGCTGTAGATTTATATTCTTAATTATGTAATTCACATTAATTATCACTATATAACAATTTGCACAACTCCTTCACCTCCTGTAACCAACCTTAAGTAATACCACTGATTTTAAACACACTTGGAACAAAAAGGTAGCTTGTATTACCTCCAGCTCCATGTGTTTTTCTTCCTTGTCATGATCCTTCAGTTCCTTTTCAGAATTATCATCGCAGTCTTCTAAATGACAGATGTGTTGATATTTAGTAAGCTCACGCTTAGCTTGCTTTCTTTGAGAAACATTCCTTCTATGAAGACCATTGAAAAATGCCTCATAGAGTGGCAGTTCTGTAAACACATCATCATCATCTCTACCACTTGCTTCTTCCTCTTCAGATGAAAAACCTTCTGCTTCTCCCACCTCACAGATATGGAGTTTAGTATTAGCTTCGTGTGATGAAAACTCAAAATCAGAAAACGTGATAGCACTCGGTTTGTGTTTTATGACTCTGATCTCATGACTCCTTTCTGATTTCTTGTCTGATTTTTCTCCTGTAAGGACTGGCCATTCTGTGTGCAAGGGGAGGTTTAAGGAACCTTCCTTTGGCTTGTGCCTTGCAGAACAGAGTAATTCTTCACAAAGGCACTTTGTCTCAGACTGATGGGTGACACTGACAAACCCTGCTACTGTGCCAGACTGGAAGGATGTCTCACTGTGGTCTAACGAAGATGACACAGACAGCAAACTCGACTCAGGTTCCAGTAAAACATTCTGAAATTCAGCTGTACTTGCCTGTTTTTCTATCTTTTTTTTGTATTCTTCATACTTTGGTTCCTTTGGAGTCTCCAGGCATTTGGCAGATGTAAGAAAAGGTGAGCCTGGTTCTTCTTCATGGATGTTAGTTTCCATCCCAATGAGATTCAGCCATCAGAGATTAATTTTCTTCATTCTTGTTTTTCTTAAGAAACATAACTCCGCATGTGTATATAAGAAGTGTCTTCTTACTTTACCAAAGCCATGATCATGCACTGGTAATTAATGCCTGTATTATCATGCAAAACATGTGAATCTTCTCCCCTCCTGAAAAAATAATAATAAAAAAATTAGTAACAAGCTTCCATTGGAGTGCATCAGCAAAAGTAATCCTGAAACATGAAAATCCTCTATCAAATTTACTTATCTCTTCAAAATTATTTTATATATGCAGAGTAAATGAAGTTAAAACACACAAACCTCAACTTGTTTACCTTAGAGACTAAGAAAGAACTGGCAGATGCAGAAGTGGTTTTTAAATATTGACTTTATGTTGATTACTGCCATAATGGTTCAGAATAATTCAAAGTGTTGTTAGATATGTGGTTGTTACCGAATCTCTATTCACCATATTTTTATTGTCTATTTTACACTGTTCAGACAGTACAGTGCACCACCCGTCCATTTCCAATAAATCTGCAAAGCGAAAAGAGGAGGCTAGAAATAATAGAGCTTCAGTGCTACATCAGAGTTGGACATGTCTGGTTTAAAACAGTCTTAACTGCTGTGCTCATGTCTAGGCTGTGCACCTCCAGCGCTTGGGAAGACAGGAGCAGCTGAAGAGCCAGTCTTGCCTCCCCGAATAGCTTACACTCACCCATACATGTAATTTTCATCTTCTGACAGGCTGAATATTGATAGTATTTATTTTAATGATTGTTTCAGTTCTCCATCTGTGAGAGAGCAAAGCAGAACAGAAGCTTTTCAAAATAAAAAGGGAAGCTTAAGCCTTTGATGTATGTGGCAAAGCTGTCAGCGATGAAGAAGACATGTCAGAAGGCAGCACTGTGATTGTCAAAGTAGGAAGCAAACAAAGTAAGATGCTGGCATGTGACATGCCTCTCACTGCATATGCCATAAACTGAGCAATCCACACCAGCTAGGCATATTTTAGTGCTGGTTAGCATAAATTTTAGTGTTACAGACATACACTGGGTAATAAAAAGAATACTATTACACATACAGAAAATTTGGATTTATCGTTTACCTTTGTCATTTGAATTGCAGCTATAAAAGGTGTGAGCATGTTTAGATAGACGTCCTCTCAACGTCTCCTAGCTATTTAAAAATCAAATATTACTGTAAGCTCTCTAGCCTCCTGCTACTCAGTGAGCAGGACATATGTGACTTCATTTCAGAAGTGCCGAACACTCTTCCTTCTCCTTAACATTATGTGAACTAATTGCACATGAAATTAGTGCAATTGAAAAACATTCCTTCTATAAAGACCACTGAAAAATGCCTCATACAGTGGCAGTTCTGTAAACACATCGTCATCACCTCTACCACCTCCTTCTTCTTCTTCAGATGAAATTTCACATAATATTTTGTACTTTGTGGGCACAGCAAAAAACCCTCATGTCATTTCAGGTGAATATCATTATCTGTGCTTCACTATGAGCCATCACCTTTGTTTTTCAGTCCCAGGCACCCAGTGCGCTGCAAGAAGACGTTCTGCTAGCACTTGCACTCTCAACATGCAAAGCCAGGTATAGCAAAAAAGATTTGCCTTTACTAGAAGACTCTCCAGAATGCAGCAAAAGAGCTTTGCCCTGGCTGCCCACACCAGCCTGGTGCCATCATGTGAATAGATGGGATGTGTTCACCAGCTCCGTTCCTCCCCTGTCATCAGCTCCATCAGGACTGGCAACGCTCAGGTCTCCAAGTCTCCAACTATAGACTCTTTCTCCCAGCCTCACCCCTTCCTATTGTCAGTCTTCTTTCTCTGGCAGAAATTACCCATCCTTGGTCTGATCCCTGGACCCTCTTTAGTTCTGGTGCTGCTGCCAAGCAGGCTCTGCTGTGATGACATCTGCAGGAGTACACCTCTGCGTTCATATGAGCAACTTTGCTGTAGCAAAGTCAAAATACAGCAAAAAGTGCTCCAGAAGAAGTTACAGAAACTCTGCAGCAGGCAAGCACGGAATAAGTGAGTTGCAACTTTTTTTTTTTAGTGCTTTTAGGATGATGCTTTAGACTTCAGAACATGAATTATCATCCTGACAAAAAAAATGGGTTTTTTTTTTTTGTTCTTTCTGGGTGTTTCCAGAATCTGAAATCAATACCCAGCTTCTTTTAAAATTTTACTAAGTTCTTTCTCTCAAATGAATTTTGTGTGGTGTTTTTTTTTTTTTACAGGATGTGTTGTAAAGCTGTAATTTTTACAGTTTCATTACAAAAAGCATGAAAGAGTTTATCTGTTTATTAGATTTTCTTATTCTTTTTTATTTTTCCTGAGATGAGACTGGAACAAAGAAAGTATGCAAAAGCAGGCTGGTTTTGTGCAATTATTGCAAGAAATCTCTGCAGAGGAAATGGTAAGAAGAGAGACTGGGAGAGATTATGACCCTTATTCTTTCTGTGGAACATATCCCTTTACTCAGTCTAGCAGTGACTAGAAAAAACCCCACACTCACATACGAAATATCAAATTCCATATTTATAGAGTTACACATAGACATTTATAGCTCCTAAAAAGGGAGCATTTTTGGCAGAGCTCTGGATTTGGAAATCCTGCCTATGGCAAAATGTGTAACTCAGAGAGGTCTGAACATCCAGAGCTAAATCTGTACATGTCATTAAAGGCCTGCAGCACAGCCCCCCAAATAATGTAATTTGCACCACAGTTCTGAATGTATGCACTTAAAAGTTCGGAAAAAAATAATAATCTCTCTGGGAAGGGTCTTCAAGGCTTTGTAAATATGGAAATTACTTTCATATGCATACCTAATTCTAAATATATACTGTAGAATTAGCTTTACTGGCAGGCACTGGTGTAGGTAAAGATGTCAAATAGTAAAAGTCTCTTCAAGTGTATGTTTTTTTTCCAACTAAAAAGGGGAATGTAGGGCTACCACAGCTAACTGTCCAACCAAAACTGGCTCCAAAACAGCTTAAGGAAGAGCACAAAAAAGCAACACAGTATGATTTTTTTTAAGCTAAAATGTGAAATGCCTGTCTGAGTGTAGCAGCTCCAGCTTTATACACACCTGAGTTTAAAACTTGCAACCTGAATTTTATTTCTTAAGGAAAGCTCTTTACAATTCAGCAATAAATTTATACAGATTTGTGATAGAGCTAGTGAAATGCTATGGAAGGAAAGCTCTCATATGGTCTGTCAGAAACAAACGTGTAAGTGCAGACACACAGATAAATTTTGTGTATTCTGCTCTATTGGCTTGATTCCCTTTTGCCCAGAGAACTAAAATTTATATTTAAACTCACCAAGTTTTGCATAAAGTTCACACAAAAAGCACATCTTAGGCTTAACCGTTAAACAGAAGGATTTTACAGAGATTTTAATATTCCTAGACTCATTTCTATATTCTTGATTCAATGCAAAGATAATTGTTTTCCGGGGCAAATGCTTTATTTCATAGGGTTACTATCACAGCAAGTGACCTAAACTAACTTTTCAAACATTGCTTTGATGAGCGCGTTTCAATACCTGTTATGTATTTTGTCATTACAGAGTATGTGAAGTGTGGAATTTTCTCACTTTAAATTAAATTTAAACTTTAATTGACATTGTAAACCAGCAAATCAAGTTCTGATTTTGGCTGGAACAGTATACTACGCATCTGAAATAATGAATTTTTACCTCTTATCCCTTAATGCATTTGTTACCCTTTCACAATGACTTTGCTTAATATTTTCCATTGCCTTAAACAATATTCCCCTGACAAAATTAAGCAAAGAAACCAAGACAATGTGAGACATATACACTAAGAGCAGATTAGGAGATTAGTATTTTTCTTTCCGCTGATGATCTTTTTACCTGTTTTGCAAGGTAACACCATATTTTTCATTTCAGTTAATTTCCATAAGCGTAAAAACAGGAACTCAGTTAGTAGCCAAAAGATCGTCCAGGCGTTGGGGAAGAACAGAAAAAGAAGTGAGCAGATCCTTAACAAAAGGCATTTCAGCTTGCTTGCTGCACAAGAACTCTGTCAACAGAAGTATGTGTGAGAATCCCTGGGGCGAAAACAGCCTTCTGCAAGCACTGGCCAAATTATTCACAGAAAAAGAACAAGGAAAAAAAAAGAGAGGGAAAGAAAAAAAATTAAAAGAGCGAAAGCATGCTTCACAGGAACACCAGGCACTTCTAAAAATACCATGTGACCTCATTCTTCACGTTATGCCAGACCTTAACATTGTGCTTTATCACCTGCAGCACCTGGAGTCAGGTTCACACTGCGCACACTCAAGTTTGGATGCTGCCAGGTTGAGAAAACGTAGGCTGTGAAATGCCTTTTGATGTAGTATAGATCCAGTATAAAGGAATACCACAGGTAGCTTTCTGTGTCACTTGCAAATTCTAATTATTGTTTGGCTATGCTTCTTCAAGACTTACATTTGCTGCCAAAGTTTCACAAGTCTTCCCTTTTATATATACTAATAGGATTGTAGCTTGCAGACAGCCTCTACATACACTGCAAAGTGTAACTACAGTGTAGGTTATCGGACATGTGAGTGTCTGAGTGCCATTATAGATCAGATATTTGCAAATCTAGCCTGAAAAGTAAAAGGATGAACTGTCACTGGAAATATGGTGTGAGAAGACTCTGAGTTATAGTTTAATTTTGGAACTGGTTTTCTATATTGCTTTTGATTAGAGCAAATGGCAAAAAAGGAAAAGTTGCAATACTCCTCCACTCATGTAATGGATTCTGTGTGCTAGTAGGAGTAAACTAGATTTTTCACCTTGAGTTCTCCAGGCATAGATATTTGGCACAGACGCTGCCAAATCTACGTCCCTCCTGACTCATTGCAGTGAGGGAGGGATGCGGCACTTACATGCTGATTTCTCTTACGCCTCATGCACCTGATTGCCCTCACTGAACAGTATTTCAGTCGGCCAAGAATTTGGCATATTTATGAATGAGTCAGCAAATGAAGCACATCTCGAGGCAACCATTTTACTGGATTTACTTTCTATGACAGTTTAGTGAGGCTTGTCTCGACTTAGAAGTGTTTATTATCCCAGGATAGTTGTACTACCAACCCTGTCCTTTAGCTTTGCCGTGTCAGTCCTCACCTTCACCATGGCAGAAGCTCATTTTACATTGCCAAGGAAAGTAAAGTATCTTTTCCAATGCAATAAACCACAATGATAAAGTGAGACTTTGCTAATTTAACTGTGTCTACATTCATGTTTCTCTTAAGTGCAACTGTTGGTCACAGATGTGCTGTTTTCCAAGCATCATTTAACTAATGCAGCTATGTCAGCAATTTATTTACAGCTGGACCTACTTGCGATATATAGAAGGGAAGACTCTGCTCCAGGAGGAATCACTGACACATTTTGTGCTATTAGCTGAGCCTGAGGTTGAGTTTAATCCAGCCAAGGTGTTAATATCCTGCCAGTGTGCTGACTCAGCTGTATTTTCATCTAAACCAGCATTCTCAACAGCACTGTCATTGTTACAGTACCGCCATGCGGGAACAGTGGTTTAATTGCAAATAAGGTGAGAAAATACTCTCTATAGTACAACTAGTGTAATTTCTAAGAACATAGATCCGTAGGCAATGTTCAGTTCTAGTTAGTTTACATAAAGTGGGCCTTTACAAATCATTCATAGAATTATAGAATCATAGAATATCAGGGGTTGGAAGGGACCTCTAGAGACAATCTATTCCAACCCCTCTGCCAGAGCAGGATCCCCTAGGGCAGCCACACATCCAGGTGGGTTTTGAAAGTCTTCAGAGAAGGAGACTCTGCAACCTCTCTGGGCAGCCTGTGCCAGGGCTCTGTCACCCTCACAGTAAAGAAGTTTCTCCTCATGTTGAGGTGGAACTTCCTATGTTCTAGCTTATACCCATTATTCCTTGTCCACCAAAAAGAGACTGGCACCTTCCTCTTGACACTCACTCCTCAGATATTTATATACCTTAATAAGATCCCCTCTCAGCTTTCTCTTTTCAAGACTAAAACAGCCACAGTTCTCTCAGTCTCTCTTCACAGGAGAGATGTTCAAGTCCCTTAACCATCCTCGTAGCTCTCTACTGGACTCTCTCCAGTAGGGCCCTGTAGGTCCCTGTCTCTCTTGAATGGGGAAGCCCAAAACTGGACACAGTATTCCAGGTGTGGTCTCACCAGGGCAGAGCAGAGGGGGAGGAGAACCTCCCTAGACCTGCTGGACACACTTTTCTTAATGCACTCCAGGATCCCATTGGCCCTCTTGGCCACAAGGGCACATTCCTGTCCCATGGACAACTCACTGTCCACTAGGACTCCAAAGGCTTTCTCCACGGAGCTGCTTTCCAGCAGGGCAACCTCTAATCTGTACCGGTGCTCTGTGCAGCCCATGGATAGCATGGTTATGATCCTGAGTTAAATCAAACCAGCAGGATTATGTGAGCACCAGTAAAGTGAAGGACTTGTGGTTTTTCACAGTTGGAGAAGTCTCATACTTCTTGCATACCTGATTACATCCTCTCAAAAGAAGGTATCGAAAAGGAGTCAGGTATGAATGAGGAATGAGAGGCATGTATCTTTCAGCATGTGTCTGAGAAGATGAATGAAGTATATTTAAAGAATAACATCTGCCTTTCCTTCTGCTATTTGGCTTCTTTTAGCATTGCATTCGGTGCATTGCTTTTGTACCCCATGTTCTGCCTCACCTATTTTGTCCTGTACCTAGGAAGTGTAGCATGAAGCTCCTGATGAGATATTGGCCTGAGGTTGTTTGACTACATGCTTTTAGAAGGCAATTTTGAGTGATTTAAGATTACACTCTGAACTTCTTGAGAAATTAAACCTGATGTGAAGTTGCTGAAAATCCTGATACTCACAGAAGAAGGGGCAAAAGGGATGTATGTGCGCATATGCATTTATCTAAAATCTGTGGTATTAAATGAAAACCAAATTTTAAAAAATATATTATCCTAGAATATTTTGGGTTTGTTTTTATATGAGTGGTGCAATCAACATGAAACATGAAGAGCAGCCAGTCATACACAGACGCTGTTCATAAACACAGGCCCCAAAATGAAGCAACACCTAATAAATATTTTTAAAATAATACTGGCTAAACCACATAGGAGGAAAAGAAAAAAAGTCTGTCTCATTTTCGGTTGAGGATCTTGGCACTGGTAAGATCCCAACTCTTCATCTAAACATCCAGTCCATCCCAAAATCAGGAACCAGTTTTTCTGCAAGCAAAGGCACGGAAGTATCAGCTCCTTCTTCCTCCAGTTTAAATACTACCACTGTTTCTTCAGCCTGTAAAGTGAATTAGTGAATTCCATCACATATGTCCATGAGATGCTCAGTGGACTGCTTGGAAACTAATCTTCAGTTTGCACAAGGGGAAAAGGGATGGAAAAAGCATTTTCTCTTATTGTAGGATACCTACGTTGATATGTATGGCTCATATTCACATCTTTACTTCTTTTTTTCAGCTCATGAAAGAGAAATGACGTAAGACAAACCCTTCTCACTCAAGAAGTTAGGTAGATGGGAAGCAGCTTGGTTTTGTTTTTTTCTATTTAGCTCTTGTCTATTGAAAGTTGTATATCAGCACAAAATTGTCTTTCACAGTAGCCTGCAAGCAGCTTCCAAAATTGCATGCATCCCTCTGAG
>NW_009693864.1:55634-56079 GCF_000703405.1 Apaloderma vittatum | reverse complement strand
CCAGCAGCCAAAGACGCTGGACAAAAGCAGCAATTTCAGCATTTCACATGGGAAGAGACTGGTATGGTTTGTGTTTATTGTGTTGTTCATAATTTCTTAAAATGAAAGAAATGAAGTTCTTTAAAGTTACTTCCCTCTCTGAAGAAGGGAAACATATCACTGCCTTGAGTGCCTTCATGAGAAAGTATCATTTCATATTAATTTCCGTTACAATCATTATTCATCACCTGCATACAACAAATTGGATGCCTGCATCTACTGTGACTACACAGCCAGTAGAAGAGATGTAAATGGAAATCATAGTTTCTTTATCGCTAAAGCCATGTCTTAATCATATCACATCTTCCATGATGAGAAGCTCAACACGAGCCGGCAGTGCACTCATGCAGCCCAGAAGGCCAACCTCATCCTGGGATGTATCAAGAGAAGCGTAGCCAGCAGGTCA
>NW_009693864.1:374-55271 GCF_000703405.1 Apaloderma vittatum | reverse complement strand
AGCACGAGGGTGGCAAGACTTTGGAAGAAATTGCCCAGAGACGTTGTGGCTGCCCCCTCCCTGGAGGTGTTTAAGGCCAAGTTGGACGGAGCCTTGAGTAGCCTGATCTAGTTGAGAGGCGTCCCTGCCCATGACAGGGAGGTTGGATTAGATGATCTCTAAGGTCCCTTCCAGCCTAGGCCATTCTATGATTCTATGATTCCATGCATAAAAATTCTTTTGTTTGATTTACTGGTTGTCATGACTGAATTTACATAAAGAACATAAGAGACAGAAGCTTCAACAGACATCATGACTAAAGATCAGCACTCATTTTAACAGGCTAAACTCTTCTTGCTAATTCTGCTTATAGAGAAGATTTGCATCTCAATAGAAGTGTCTGCCCTTATTCCCCTGATCTGGGTTATCTTAAACCATGGATCTTATCCAAACCACCAGTACCCCAAGCCCTTCTCTTCTCAGATTCTATTAAATTTCCCCAACAGCTCCAACAACCTTCAGCAACTCTTTAGTGCCCTGCTTTTGCTTCAAGCTTACCTCACAATGAAAAGTTAAATTTCAAATCCTGATCCTACTTTTCAAAGCCATTTTGGTGCCGTGACTCTTGCTTCATCTCTCTCTGTCCTTGCAGTCTGTGGCTGTGTCCACTACAGGGGTGAATGTTTGGCAGGAGGGGAGAGATTTCTCAGCATCTGCCAAGATCTGCTGTGCTCTGCTGCTGAGAAACCACAATAAAAATAAATGTCTGCTACTATTTTCTGAGCAAAGCAGAACAAAAAAATAACTCATGGGACACTGGTGTTTGGGATAAGAGCAGGCCCAGGCATCTGCAGAAATTCCCAGTCAGCCCCAAACTAGCCAGCCTGGGGAGCTGGAAGCACCTGGACCATGGTAGATACTGAACCCTGCTCAATTTATTCATCGTGCTTACAGGATTGGGCTGTTTCTGATACCAAAGCCACCTCACTATATACCTGAAGGAAAAATAGAGAAAAAAATCACTTGCTTAAACATAGGCTTCTGTGCCCTTTGAGACATCCTAGACTATCTCACCTGGCTTTCAGCTGCCAGCTCAGAGAGGTGCGAATATCCTCAACTCCTTTGACATAGAATCATAAAATGTTTTGGGATGGAAGGGACCTGTAAATGTCATCTAGTCCAACCCCCCTACAGTGAGCAGGGACACATTTAATTAGATCAGGTTGCTCAGAGCCGCCTCCAACCTGACCTTGAATGTTTCCAGGGATGGGGCTTCTACTACCTCTCTGGGCAACCAGTTCCATCTAAAAGAGGGCAGATCCAGACTAGATATAAGGAAGAAACTTTTTACAAAGAGGGTGGTGAAACTGGAACAGGTTGCCACAAATCTACTGTGGGTGTTGTAGGACAGCAGGGTGTCTCAAAGGGCACTGCTAGGCACCCGCAGGTAGGAACTTGTTTAGGCAGATGAATTGTACCTTCAGTTTACTCAGTAGCCTATTCAAAGAATTTAACTTCAGGCACCTAATTTTGGTGACTAATTTAGGATTCTTAGGTAAGAGACTCAACCTCTCCTTTGCCTACATAAAAAGCCTACATTCTTAATCTATGCACCTAAATTCAGCTGGCTTAAGTATGATATTGCTTCCAAAAAAAAAAAAATTTTGTATGAGTCTCCTCGTGAAGTAAAGAAACTCCCATAGGAAGCCAAATTGATCAAAATTGCCAGCAGCTTTCTGCTGTGTAAGGATCTGTATCTGTGCTGCTGTACATTATTATGGAAAGTTCTAAGGCTAAATCAGAGCATAGTCAAAAACCAAACAAGAACAAGTACTTTAGTGCCATGTGTATTAAATCAGTTTATGGCATTTCGGCTCCCCAGGTTTGTACTCGTATCAGTCACATAAAGTTTCTGCAGTGTTTTGGCCGCACGCTTCATTTCTCAGATGAAATATGCTGCTTAATGCAGGACTGGTAAACAGCTTGAATAGGCAGGGCTTTGATTTATGAACTGCATCAATATGGTAATGAGGATGTTGGCTGGGCAATTAGTTTTAAATTGTATAAGCTCACACTAGCTCTTGTTATTATGAGTACAAAGGTTTGTCAGAACACCTCTGAGTTCAGTGTTTCAGAATCCTCTGGTGTCTTTATACCTATTAGACCAGAACTGCAGCAAATTAAAGCCTCTGCTACACCTTCCAAATCTAATATCACTCAACCATTTGTATGAAAATAACAGCAGTAAATAGATGCATCCATTTAAAATGCTACTTTGCACGCATTTATTTTTATTTTTTAGTCCAAGGTGCGCTTTGGACCCCTGAAATATTTTTAGAATCCTCTCTAATTAGTGCTTGTACTGAATACTAAAGAAATGGTGACCCCCCTGCTTGCAATAAATGCCTGTTACTGCAAAGGCTGTGCTGGGGGCTAAACTCCTCCTCTTGAGACTTGCTGGGTGCGTGAGATATAAATTGTACCAAGGGATGACTGTGTCAGCCTCAGAAAAGATAAGTTATTTCACAGGGAACAAAAGTTATTTTGGAGGAACCTACTGTGATCTGTGTCTGTGTGTGCAGTAAGACCAAAACAAATTCTGCTTAATCATCTTTGGTCTAGCAATATTATATGGTAAAAGTTCTTCCCTCAAAACCAACATATTTTTGATGGATGATCCAGTGCATTTTTATTTAATCTGAAAAGAATATTAAAAAGAAAATATGCTGGGGGATATATTTGCTCTTTCCAATTAATCTATTTATTTTTTCAGAGCTTTCAGAAGAAGAGTCCAAATATAAAGTGCTCAGATGACTACTTCAGTATTTTCAACCTCTCGTTTCCCCATGTATTTTGGGGTTTTTAGTATATTATTAAGTGTTCAGTTAATTCGACAGAAACTCACAGTTCTTTTGAATTCTTTTGTTTGGGGAGGTAAGTTTATGGGCTATTTTGCCCAAATATATCAGATAAAGTCAAAACACCCAGCAATATTTAATGACAGATGCTTTAGAGGTGTGCAAAGTTTTATTTGTGTACAGAAGGAAGTGCTTCTTGTGCCAAGGTGCATATTTGAGGCCTGAATAGCTATTTGGAACAAATTCACTGTTTGCCTTTTTGCTTTTTGGTTATTTCTTCTCCTCCCTTTTGAGAACTCCAATAATTAGCTACGCTAATTTTTTTTCCAGTTTCAGTTCTTAAATTCCAGATTTCTACTTTGTGTTTGTTAAATTAAGGAGACTTATGGTATCAGATGATCTTATCCACATAGAAAGGGTCATTCTAGACTTGGTATCAAAAAACAGCTCTCCTTGTGGAATAAACTCAAGCAACTGAAAATTTCAAATGGTGTAACAAATGTAATGTAAACATATCTAAACCATCTCTAATCTTACAGGCTTAGATCACACAAATAATAAAGCAATGGGGCTGAGGCATACTGCTGTTATACAGCTTTTTTGGGGTGTTCAAAGAATTAACTCAGAGGTCTTTACATGGCACCTGCAGTAACTGTATGCCAAGATCAGAGGTTATTTTTAAAGCTTTTCTCTGGACCTAGTTCGGTTTCTTATAGTATATATTTCTCCTGTGAGACTTCCTCAGATTTTCTCCACTCATGACATCTTTCCTCTATGCAGAATAAAACTGGTTTGGGCATTTCCCCATGAAGCAGCAGACAACCACCTCATTATGGGAAACTTTGCAATCCACTAGCTGATGCTGCTCGAAATATTAAAGGGTCTACTACACCTGAGGTGTAGTCTACAAATAAAGAGTGAGTCCTTTTTTTTTCCTGGAAAGAAATTTGGAGTAGGAAAAAAAATATCTGAAACTCTCACTTTATATTTAGACTAAAAGGCATATGAAGCTGGAAATTTATTTCTTAACTTTTTCTAGTCTTCTTTCCTTTCCAGTCTTCAATAAAAACAAAAGATATGTAGAAATCTTAAAGGCAATGTCCATTGCCTGGCAGGATGAAGCTCACACAGAACATGAGATTCAATTAATCTGATTCCCATGGAAACACAGTATTGATGCATACTCTGTTACAAAGCCTTTTAAACAAGCAGAATGGTTATTTCCAAGTTCTACACAGTATATAAGCATTCAATCAAATGGTCAACATACTCGTCTCACTAGGCAAGGGCCTCTGCAACTCTATTCAAATCTATTAACCTCTTAGATAGATGGTGTCTTTCATCTCTTCTTTTACAAGTACAAAGTTTGTTCTGTTAATGTAAGAGATAACGTTCTTTCCTTCTAAGTACTGCAGATAAGTCATTAATTCAGATATCAGAAAGAAGCAAAGTTACACAGTTTTTTCCCCCACAGGAAAAGCAAAAAAAAATAGTTGCCTTGACTTCTAGAAGTGCCAGAAATTCAGTTTCAGTTTTCATTAATTAAAAATTCTGATGTCTTCATTTATGCATATTTCACATATTTTCATAGAGACTGTGATGCTAGTATCGTCATAGTACAAGTTAAAGATCTCATCACTTTTTCATGGGTATGAAACTTGGCACTATAAATCATACCAGACTAAAGTGTGTGTATTTGTCATGCTAGACATTGAATCTTGTTTTTAACAATGAGGAAAAATCACCATTTTGGTAATTTTTAATTAAAAAGTAGAGAAGCAAGTAAATATGTCTACCTGACAGTTTCTTGAGCTTTCTGGTGAAATAAACAGTAGAACAAGTGCTCTCAGTTTATTCTCTCAGTGCCTTCCTACCCTAATGCTCCATACAGTTTAAGGCCAAAGTTTCTGATATTTTCATTACAAAATATCTTAGGAGGACTTATCATAGAATCATAGAATCATATCTTCAAAAAACCACTGGCCTCTGCCTTTGAAAATACCAGCCACTTCTAAAGCATACCTCTCCAAAGGGATCATTTGTGTAATGATCAACATCATGATTTCAAAACACCAAGCTCTCTTTGGCTGTTCCCTAAAACATGTTTTAGTCCCCACTGTTCTTAAGAGAAACTTAAAACCTGGGAAGAGGCTATAACTAATGCAGTCTTTGCTCTCTGAACCAAAGTGGTGACTGGGAGAAGCTGCTCTACAAAATATGGGCTCCCCTGTACCCCCCAGCCAGGCATCAAACCACCCATGCCAGGAAGAGTGGCCACGGCAAGAAATGAGCAGTGTCACCTTCTCTGGCCAGCTGCACCAGGGCACTTAATGCTGACAAGTTTCTTGCTGCTACCTTTCTCTTTAAACTGCAGTAAATGAACTTTCCTTTTTTTGGGGGGGGGAGGGGAGGGGAGTGGTGGTGCACTTTTTGGTGGTTGGGGAACATGGTCTTGGTGTTTTTATCTTTCCTCACCACAAGTTGTGTGAACACGCCTGCAGCCACAAAGGCATTGTATGTTATTATCCATGGGGCTGCGTTGCTTTAGTCAAGATCTGCTTTGCAGGGTGATGCCCAAAAGCAGAATTACTCTCAGGCTTTCTCAGGAAAAATAGAGCCCTGTATAGGAAACAAAGCAAAAGATGTGTGATGACTGGGAAGTTACCTGTGCCAATTCCCAAAAAATTATATCCTCAGGGCTTCAGCAAGCCCTGGAACAACCATGCTCTCAGCTCAGGAAATAGGTTGCATGATAAGAAAAAAATGGGCAAATAAGGATTTGTATCTATTTCAAATCTCTGTTGCTCCAGCAGATGAAAATTAACAATCTTGGTCAGGGGCAGACTGTTTACAAATATACAGAAAATTACAACACCTGTTTTAAATTGCTTATACGCACAAATTAACATACCTACTAGCCTTTTTCCATCACATTTTAACCTATTATTTTTATGTTCTAAAAACCTAAAATCCCATAGACTAATAGAATATTGGCACATATGCAAATACTCACACAAGGACTCTGTTTATTAGGCAGTCATAGAATCATAGACTCAAAGAATCATAGAATCATAGAATCATTAAGGTTGGAAAAGACTCTTGGGATCACTGAGTCCAATCATTAACCTATTCTACAAAGATCACCCCTAAACCATATCCCTCAACATCACATCTAAACAACCTTTAAACATCTCCAGGGTTGGTGACTCAACCACCTCCCTGGGCAGCCTATTCCAACGTCTGACTACTCTTTCTGTGAAAATTTTTTTCCTCATGTCAAGTCTAAACATACTCTGTTGCAGTTTGAAGTCATTCCCTCTTGTTCTATTGCTAATTATCTATGAGAAGAGACCAGCACCAACCCCTCTACAATGTACTTTCAGGTGGTTGTAGAGAGCGATACGTCTCCCCTCAGCCTCCTCTTCTTCAAACTAAACAGCCCCAGCTCCTTCAGTCGCTCTTCATAAGATTTATTCTCCAGGCCCTTCCCCGGCTTTGTTGCCCTGGGATGATGTCTTGAATGAAAGCCACATGTCTATTATAATGCACTACTGTCATCATCCTCTTAAATCATTGGGAGAGCTGTCATGATTTTAGGTTCCTAGGAGTTCTCCCTGCAGTGAGAGACTGACAAGTATCAGACAGAGCACTGCCCATACACCTTCATCTTGTTCCCACTGAAAATGTCTATTACAATTAGTTTTTAATTACATGGTTTTATAGCCTGTGGTTTCCTGCTTCACCTGCACGTGAGACAGGCAACCAAGGAGGTGTCACTGGATCACAGAATGTCAGGGGTTGGAAGGGACCTCAAAAAATCATCTAGTCCAATCCTCCTGCCAGAGCAGGATCACCTACAGTAGGTCACACAGGAACACGTCCAGGCAAGTTTTGAATGTCTCCAGAGAAGGAGACTCCAATATAGGGAGGGCAATGTTAAAACAAGGCATGCTGACTTTTGACTGTATGCTGTGATAAACAATTAGTGTTGGTTTAGCATGCTTCTGTGTGAGTTATCGGTATTTATGTAATTGTGCAAAAGGCTAAGTTTTCCTTTAGTTTTAATATAGTACCTACCTGGCAGCATCACATTTTTAGTGAATTCTTGTCATAGATAACATTCAGTTAAGTAAACAAATGTTAAATTACGTAAACAATTCCAAAGATATTTGGAAGTATCCTAACCAAACACCATACTAATGAGGGTACAGGCAAGTAAAAAGGTTTTTATGAGCTTCTACCTGATATATTGTTGAGTTTCCTTTTCTCAGAGCAACAGAGTGAGTTTATCTGCTACAGGTTTACGGCTACAAAGCCCACGCCCCACTCTCCGTTTCCCTATACAACATAGATATATGGGAGAACAGCAATGCCCACCATTCATTTGCATCCATTGACCTCCAAGTTGAAGACAGTGTCATTATTCTGAGTGCCCGAAATAACTCTTTCAGTTATGAACCTCGACCTATGCAAGTAAGAGAAAATACTGACATACTAACTTCCCCAATTTGCTTTGGGAGAGTTTTTACACAGCCATATCTGTCAAATGCTGTATATGGAAGCAGTATTTCAGACAGATTAAATGCTACTGGAGAAATGCCCACCACACTTCAAACATTATTTTTCAAGGGGTAACTAGTATTAAAAAGACAGCTAGGAAGGTCCCCTCAAATGTGTGTTCTCTGTTCATAGATGGCAGTGGCAACTAGTCACATACTCACCAGTCTAAATGCTCTTTATCAAACACCATGTTATCTCAAATTAACATTTGTGTGGCACGTTTTCCATTTACTGTGATAGATACTTGATCAGGTAATTAAAGAAATAAAATTATGCCATTTTAAAGATTTTCAAAACCTTAATTTCCACTTGCTTTAAGAAAGCTTTACAGCTTTATTTTGTGCAGCATCTTCTGTATAGGGTGTGATCCATTTGCGCATTTTTGAGGAGCTTATGCTAAACAGAATAAGAGAACTGAAGATAAGCAGTCACATATTTGCATGCCTGTTGTTCCACATTCAGCAATGCTATGAATGCCTCTTACTCTGTAACAGCTAGTATGACACTTAGGAATTTCTAAACACAAGGTACTTCTACCTTTAACCAGAAACACTGGCTGAGGTTGAATTAAATGCATTTATTTCTTTTCGTCTCCCAAGAGATATGTGACAAATCACTTCCCATGGAAGTCCAGAAGAGCTTAGAAATCCCTTGCAGGAGCTCCTGGCTCTCTGGCCTGAGGAACTGGCTGCGACAGCATAGATACACTGACAAGTAGTAATTCTGAGAGAGAAAACAATTCGGAAGCCAAATTACAGGTGAAAGATGAGGCACAGTATGCAAGGTGTACTCTAAAAGTGAGAGTTCTTTGGAGTTAAAACAACTGGAGATTTTTCCAGCGTACTGTTTTTGAAGCCTCTTCTTTAGCTCCTGTGCATCTCTCTTGATATTCTTCACCTCATCCAGGCTAAAAAGCTTTCAAACTGAAAACATTGCCTCTAGAAATTTAGCAACGCTAAAAATATTGATCTTGCAGAGTAAGTTCAAAGCCTCCTACACTGAAATAAACACCTAGCTTTAGAATCAAATTTATGCTGTCATTTCTTCTGATTTTTGCTAAACATTAGCTTTCCCTCTCTTGCAATGTTGTTTTTCTGCAAGCCAGAGCACTGTAGACATTACAAGTAGGCATGGGCTGAGTACTGGAAGGGACTGAGGTCTATGAATATTATTGGGCTAAAAATATCACTTAGTACATAGCAGTTAGCTAAAGAGGAAATTGCAATTGTCTTCCTGCTTCACATCTTGAGGATAAAAAAAAGAGACTTTTAAAGGGACTGTTTGAAGAGGAAGAGAATAAATGCAGATATCATTCAGTAACACATCTGCCAACTTAACAAAAATTTCTGTTTTTGTAGGCTGGTAGAAGATATGGAGCCATAGGATTTTTGTACCTTCTCTATCAGTCCTTTCCAGACTCTAAAAAGTTTTTTTCTGTATGATCACCATTATTAAGTTTATACTTTTCTACCTCACCTCTGCCTAACAGCAGTAATGGTCTCTGCTCAAGGGAAGGCTAAAGGCCAGAAAGGCAAAGCTATTGGGGCAGAAAGGGTTATGGTGGTAAGAGATGTAACCAGATGTCTTTTTGCTACATGGGTATGAAAAATCATGGAGTCAGAAGCAAAGAGAGATTGAAAGAGAGGTTGAAACACAGAAAGAACTAATTCCAAGGTCGTCCCAAGTCATCCCCAACAAAATCTAGTTGTTCAGACCCATCTACCGAATGCTTGTTCTCTGCCAGTCCTTACCACTCCGCTCCCACGTATTTCCTCCTTCACGTTCCCTACATGCCCATATGTCCTACCTATGCCAAACACACTGGTGCTCCTGACGCTCCTCTTCTCTTGATGGATGTTCTGCAGTGAATGACACCTTACAAGCAGGGACACAGCTGTCTTTGTAGCCTTGGTTGGGCAGGCAAGGTTATGGACTACGCAGTGGGACTGCCCCATGCACAGTCCATGACCTTCCATGGCCTCCAGAAGGACTTCTCTCGGGCAGGGAGGAGGCAATGGGCAGCACTGCCTTCTGGCAAGCCAAGTTGGCCGATTCTGGTGATGCCTGGAGCACGGATTTGTAAGCTTGTTGTGCATGAACCGCACGTCTGGTGTAAGGCCTTTTGTGTCTCTATAAAGATTTAAGGAGAGAACCTGAGGAACAGAATTGTCTAGTACATCGAGGGATTTGAGGAAGGCTCACGCTGACTGAAATGAAGGCTTGCTTTCCCAGAGAGCTGAAAGGGCTTCAGATTTGGAGTGAGACTTGATATTTTTGAGCTATGTTTTACTGAGTGATCTGGCATGTTACTGGCACTGGTCAGAGCATGGATGAGCTCATACTCTGTACTTACATTTGGAGCCAAAACTCCACTTGGAAAGACTTTGAGTCTCGGTGTCACAAATAAATTGGAAAAAAAAAAAGAAAAAAAAAGAAGTGGGAGCAAGGAACAGGGTCTGGGACCTCTCCCTTTCCTGGAAGGTTTTTCTCACAACAGGCCAAAGACCTCAATACCATATTGATCACTGGCTTTTGGCCTGTAAATCTGACCTCCCCTACAGCACTGTGTTTGGTGCTGACAGGAGGACTGTGCCGTGTCAGACCATGTCACAGACTGGTGCCTGATGGACTTTCCTGAAAAGTTCAAGCATGATTTCAGATTGAGGGTCTAGAAAGCAAATATTTAATCTCCTGGGCAATCATCGAGAAGTCTCTGCTGCTGCTAGAGCATCACCTCTTCTGGGTTAATGGATCCTTCTACAATAAGTGCCACTGAGCAGAAAATCTGTTGCTAGGAAAGAGGGTCCTGCTTTACAGCCTGGGGTGCTAAGCATAGTCAGAGATGACTCAGTAGCAGCACTTTGGATTTAGCTGGCATGCATAGGGAGCTTCCCTATTAAAGGGAGCTAAAAATCTGTCATGCCAGAGGGCTGTTAGAACAGAAGAATTGCTCTAGCCCCAGAACGGTGTTTTCCAACCATGCTCAGCCTCCTGATAAGGGAACACCAAAGCTGACTCAGTGAACTCTGAGCTGGGACTCTGCCCAGACGAATAATATGAATCATCTAAACCACTCATACAGCTCCCTCTGTCAATTTACTAAAAGCATCATATCTGCAGTTGGATCTGTGGTGTAGAAAACATGTCCTAAGGCAGGATTTTTTTTTGCTGCTATGTCAATAAATACGTTAAAAGATCCAGAATGTGTTTAATAGTAGGTTGATGGGTGTTAAAAAAATGCCACTAGAATTCTTGAAATATAATTCTTGCCTTTTCTGGATAACATCTTACAGAAAAACATGCTCCAGACAACATGATTTTAAAGTGATGAAATCTCTGCTTCTTCGCTGCCTCTTTTTGTGACTCCTCCTTTGCCTCAAAGATTTTGTGCGAATATATAAAAGTGTTATTTATATTGTGGTACAGCCAGGGTGCCATATAAAGAATCAGTTCTTTGCTGTGGGAGGTGCAGCAAATCCACAGAAATTAGGCCCTGCTCAAGCAACTCACAGCTTATACCTCTGAACATGACATGACTATGGAAATAACTATGGAAAGCACAAACAACTGTACAGAAGGTGGATATGATGAACATATATAAACACAAATCCCTAGAGGCTCATGAGGCTGGTTGGTGGCTGCAGAAATATTGATAAATCACACTAATTTTACGTCAGGGATATTTTTTTTAAAGCAGTAAAAAAGCATTTTTAAAAAGTCTCAGCGCTAAAAAGGCATTAGGATGTTGTAGTGTTTTTGACCACCCTAAATTCAGGTGGAATCAGGAAGCAAATCATAATTAAAATATATAGGTGAAAGTATCTTCAGTGATCCTTTTGGAAGACCACTTAGCTAGTTCCTGGCCTTACACTTTCTCTACACAAGTTTGACTTATGGAAGATTTGAATTGTTTTACTCATCCAAACTACTTGAGCCATCTAAAGTGATTTTAAAGTGTTGATAGGTCAATGTAACCCCATAGTTTTCTCTTGTGTGTGTAGCATAATTCTTTTTTTTAAGTGGATTTTAAGTCTATTTTGAAGATTAAGGAACTGTTTATTCTTAGCCTGAAAATAATTAAACCCCATCCATTCAAAGGATGGCAAGTCTAGCTACTCAAGGCCATTGTCCATGTTTTTGCCTCCTTTCCAAGATTCCATAAAGTAGTAAAACCCCCCAAAATGCTATCATAAATCCATGTAGGAAACAAGAGAAGACAGATGTGTATGGAATTTTTAGAAGACTTTGCACCTTACAAATTCTGGAATTAATGTCAGATTTAAAGACAAAAGCCTGTGCATCTTATACTTCATCTTAAGTAATGTGTTACTAGAAACGGGATTGATTTTTGCCCTCAGAGCATTTTGTGCAGTAATTCTCAGTCTGTCACCTTGTTTACTCTTAAAAAAAAATAATGATCCTGGAAAAACTGGTCTCCAGAGGGATGCAGCTTGTTTTGGCAAAAGAAGTCCTACAAACTTATTTTGCTAGCATAACATAAAGCAGTTTCCTGAGTGAAATAAGCTATAGGGGCAAGGGGAACTGTTTGCTGTAATAACTGAATCTAGAATTTCTTCCACAGGACATCTCTTAGAGATGTGATTCTCCTCCATCAGCTCCTCTGCTCTTGTTTAATGTAGTTATTTAAGCCAGTTCTTCAGATGATACCACAGCAAAGAGCAACAGCAACAACAAAGGATTAGACCCAGTTGGTGGTTTGCCCTGCATGACTGTCTGAATTAGAGCAAAACAGATTGCTGAGGTGTGGCTTGTGCTGGGGCTCACACATCTTGATTTGGCATGTTAACAGCTGTGCCATATAGTTGTATTTTGTTACGGTTGATTAATATAACTAGATCTTATAGATATATCATCTAATAAAGCAATTCAAGCAGTACTCTGAAGTTTTTGTAAAAAAAAGTCGTTGCTGCATTATTTGTTTTATTGATTAGTGCACCCAGGGAATTAATCAATCTGAGCTGCAAGATAAAATAAAAATAATTAGTTTTTAGTAGAGCTAAAAGGCTCAGCTGAAGAAACATGAGGAGATGGGATGGAAGAAAAACTAAAGCTTCTCAAAGGCATTTTATTTTAAAAAAAAGTTATTTGCATTAAACTGTGTGCAACCCCCCCCCAAAAATATAATCAAAACCCAACAAAAAACTGTTTTGAAGTAGGAAAAATTTACAACTGTTAGAAGTAAGTTTATGTTTGGTACCGCTACTCTAACATGTTGTAGTATTATATCATAATAGGTCAAAGGTTCTAGTTCTTTAATTCTAGTTCTTCTTTTATTTTTTTAAATTAATTTAGGGAGGTATTTTACCAGCATTAATAAAACGCCTTTCTAAAAAACCAGAAAATAATTTGAAAAGATAAATAGTTTTTAATATGAATTCTTTCAGTAATCCCTGTTCGGAAGAAATGAATAAATTGTTTCCATCCTGAGCTGCAGTGAAATATATTTTAAAGTGCTACAATTTCTTGCAAGATATAAGCTATGATTTCTGCTGTGCACCCGTCCAAAATCTAAAGAAAATAGTCGCTGCTCTAGAAAATTCACATGAACTGTCAAAATTTATAAAGAAGGATTATTAACCTCATTTTAAAGATTATAATCTCTGTCACAGATACTGGTCAAAAATATAAAGATGAAAAAAACTGAAGATAGTACAAGTCTCAGTTTTACATAGTGAAGCTGCCTTGTAATAGAAGTGTCAAGAAAAGCCCTGGAGAAGACAAAAGTGTGGAGTTTGGGTGGCTTTAATTGTGGCCACTGGATAAATCTTACATAAAGTTGCAACCATAACTCGAGAAAGAACCCCAGGAACCTGACCAGTCACTCAAGACTTACGCGATAATCTAAGTTTAGGAACAGCACCCATTAGGCAAAGTCCATGTGATCAGTTTTCAATGCTTTCCTCAAAATGAGCTACATGTTAGAAGAGTCTCTCTCTGTCCCTGGACAGCAGAGGGAGCATAGGTTGACCACTATAGATAGGTTATCTTTGCTGCCCAGCTGAATATCACCAGGACTATCCAGACCCAAACCACTTGTTCCACCAGGAGAGACCAAAAGCAATCTCCTGGGAGCATTTGGTTTAGCCTGAAATATTTCCATGGCTAGAGGAGACCACCCAGTGCTATGAGAAGCAATCATAGTCTCAGTACTTCAGCAGTTCTACGCGTGCCTATCCCCCATTAATCTACAGATGCAAGAGACTTGGGATTAGTCTATCAAACGTGTTAACAGGATGTTTACCATTAAAAAAAAATGGGTGCAGAGTGTTCACAGAGATATTGGCAGAAAGAACTGCTGCCTTACTCATTATTTTCTTGCACTTCTGATGGAGTAAATAAATCTCCTCTGAACATTGCTTAAGAAACTTGAAGTACAAATATAGACTGTCTAAAATAATAACTTGCTTATTGATGCCCCATAAATCCAACTTAAATCTCACATTAACCTTTTCTCTGAGTAGCTTTTTCATTAGTAGATAATTAAGTGACTGGAAACAAGTGAAAACAAAGCTATTCAGCTTGCAAAGGGGCAGACCAATGTCTCAGTTGTCTTCACGTGTCCTGACATTTTTCAGAGTTGGTGGCACCAGCTGAAACTGGGCCATTTCCTGCCCTAATTGATTCAAAATCTTAAAACCACACCATTACAAATTAGTGGAGAGACACCTTTTTTTCTTCTTAAGGGAGACTAAGTTCATGCTTCACATGCTGTACTCATCTTCCAGATTAGATCTTTTATTTTTCCCCTACTACATGAACATGAAAAGGGTGAATGAGGTGGAATTCCCATTTATGCCAGTACCATATTACTGTTTTCAATGTCACAGGAACCTTACTCTTCAGCTGCCGGAACTTCATCAGTATTGTTCTGTATTTGCTACATTCTTCTGCAGCACCTGACTATGGAGGGACTCATGCCATTTTATAAGACCTACAATACTATGTACATAAACTGTCACAGCATTTAATGAAAAAAAATAGTTTTTACTTTTAACCTTTAAATATTGCCTCTATTTTAACCAGCAGAAGCTTAGCTTTGAAGAACATTCCCCCCTACTCCCCAAACAGCATAGTAGAATGAAACACCAAACAATGCAGAAGAAGAGCCATTTGTGACTGACAAGAACCACCATCGGGGCAACTTGATCACATCGCAACAGTAATAAATAGATTCCTGCATCTACTCCCTGTTTCCACTACCTTGTTTGCCAGATTGTACATAGGCAGAATAGCCTTCTGCAGAGAGAAATACACTTCAATTTCAGCCCATGATGTAGTATTTTACCTTTTTGCTATATATTCAGCCCTACTTCTGTGTTCATCCCCTTAGGTAGTTGTACACTGTAATTAAATCTTATCTCACCTGCTCTTTTTTTCCTGGCCCAGCATCTTAAGGTCTTGGAGCCATTTCTTCAGAAGATGTATTCTTCCATCTTCTAAATTAGCCTCGTTCCCTGGACCCCTTCCAAACCTTCCTTAGGGAATGCACCAAATCTCAAACTTCTTGAAATACTTAGAGGTCCAGCAAGGCTGCACAGGGTGCAGTAATTGGAGGAAGAAGTTGGCTTTAACGGATATGGCTGAGCAGGTTAAAGTCAATGAAAGTTCAGCCCATGGAGGATCAAGGCTTAACAATCTGAATGCAGTATGTGACCTGAAGACATTGTCAGAGATTCAGGCAGTGTCTGCTCAAATCCTAAATCTAGGGCTAACTTTCATTGGTCTACGTGCTTTTTAACATGTAGTGTAAATAGTTTTGGCTCTGGGGAAACCCATGGAGTAATTGCAGTTTGCTCTAAGTGGTGTGTAGCTGGAGGGACACACCTGAAACTGTATAAGATGCTACAGAGAAGATCAGGAAGACAGCAAGGGTCCCTGCCCCAAAGCCTGGGAGGAGGCGGCGAGGCAGGAGCAGCTCTGTAAGCTGCTGGGTTCTCATCCTGTCCGAAGACCAGGAGACTGCCTAGACCCTGTCCTCTGAAACTGCTGGCAGGGGAGAGAGGGGGACCCCTACCTCCTCACCCACCGCCACGATGGGGAAGTGTGGGGGGCTCTGATCCTTGGTGAGCTGTGGGAGGCTGGACTGCCATCTGTCTGTCCATCTGTCCCAGCTGGCAGGTGTCCTTCCACAGGTCTGTGCCCACAGAGCTAGTGCAAAACAGTTATGGAGGATGCCTAAACACTATGAACACATCACATAAATAAACTCTAAGTGTAATTTGCCCTGAAAGTGAAAGAAATGTTCTGTTTAACAATGCCTGGTCGTTCAGTGATTGCAGTGAGTGTGGTGATGCTCACTATGATGTACCATGTTCTTCTGAATAGTATCTTAATAGTAGCTGTGTGACAACACATAAATGACATTTTTCATATACAACACCTGATAATGTCAGCCTCGCTACAATAAAACACCTCTTTCTCTAATACCTAAGACTTTCAGGTATCTGAAGAACGATGTCTGCCTAAAAAAGCAAAGCAGTTTTATACTATTTGTCAGAAGACTTTGCACCTTGTTTTCCACACAAAATGAGATTGTTCTTTCTGTATCATAGGATAGTCCTAATCCCAACAGGAATATAAAAGGTTAAATAAAAATAAGGGTAGGAAAATAGATTACAGTATTTGGTCATTTATCCTATGTAAATGAGTCTAATCAAACAAAGTTATTTTTGAAAGCAATACTGAGAAGGGAGCAAGTCAAGAAGTTCTTAAACACATTATTCAAAGGCCTTTGCTGCAAGAGGTGAACTCCTAGGGCTCGACAGCACAATTCCGACAACTGTGGAGCTCTGTGAACAGTACATATCAAGAGCGGGACTGTTCCTTAAAATCCCCCAGTGCACATTGTGCTAGAGATCCCTATAGAATACGTGTCTAATATTTTATATATCAACCATGCCCCCTTTATAAAAGATCCTGGTCATGGATCAGCTAATCTTACTTGTCTTTATGTGACAGCTATATACTCAAACTCCTAGAATCTCTCCTCTCTTCTACGCTTTATTCTACTTTCTGAGGCTCTCTTTCCATTGCACTATAAATGGGATGAAGAAATACAGTGTAAGTAAGTCAACACCAGGAGAGTATTTCCTTCCAGAACCTGCACTGAAATTCTCTTCATTTACTCTGGTATACTTGGCAACCAGCTAACCACATAATTTTTAAAATATTAAGGGAAAAAGTTCAGGTGATGAAACAAAGTCCAATTAGTGGGATTAATGTCAAAGGGTTAATATCTTTGCAAGTGATTAAAATGTGCACAATACCAGAATTGGCTTTATTTATGTCTTTTAGGCAAAGTGGAAGAGAATTGCTGAGAGCTCCTGCAGGAGTGGCAGCTGTTGCCAGTAGTTTGACTTGCAGCATGACCATAGATGACTGACTCTGGAAGTCTCTTGTGAGAAATGGACCTTGTCTGTCTTGCAATTTAAGCATGCAAAACAAGAGGCTGGAGGAAAAACAGAGTCAGAAAACTCAAAGTCAGGCAGCAGGTATGTGGTAAAGTCAGCAATTGCACAGGACCAGATCCTGTTTCTGTCTGGTTCTGTCCAAGGACTCTGAGTCTTAGGTGATTCTCACAAGAGAGCAAGGAAATAAGTGGCAGATTAAGACTGCCACAGTCATTATCACTATATCTAAGAGGTGCTAAAATCTAGCTGAAGATTTTTTTTCATGATTTAAATAGGTTTCAAACAGGCTTTGAATAGGCTCTTCAAGGCTACCTAGGAAGTCAGTGGCAAACCCAGGAGTAGTTTAGGAATCCTCAGTAACTCAGTTACAGCCCATGCTGCCAGTGGGTCGGTCTCACTGACAGATGTGCAGTCCTGTGCTGCTCTCTGCAACGTAAATGCAGGAATCAAAAGGAGAGCACAATGATTGCATGCTACATTGATGTAAAGCTTTCTCCTCTGATTACCCAAAACTACATTTTCATTTTTGCTTGTTAAAAAACTTAATGTTTAAATCATGTGTTTTAACAGACAAGAAAATTTGTTCTGCTTAAAGATTCCTACAGTCTAGGTATAGCCTGTTTAAATAACCTTTTTCCCATTTTGTCTGTAATCAGAAGATTTGAATTCTAATGCAAAACATTCATGCTAGAACCTGATTATATCCCAGAGCTACAATTCTGAATGGCATCAGTCCATGGTATCTGATGGTATTTGCCAAAAACATGTCAGGACTCCCCTATAGTTCAAATCACCCTATAAATTCTACACTTACACAACATCGGTGACCTCATGCTCAAAGCATGCCTTAATGATCAAGCAAGTGGAAACGTTCAGTAAATACATTGAATGTTTGACATTGTTATCAGTGGGTGTTCCCTGGGTCTCTTGTGAAACAATCACAGGATTAACACAAGGCCAAGAAGTGTCAGCCAAGTGAAACCCTCAAAAGTTACTTAGGAAATTTAAATAGGCAACAGGATTTTTCTGTGCTAAAATGCATCAAAAGATTTCTAAGAGAAGTATTGGCAAAAAAATCAAACCAAACCAAACCAAAAAAGCATCAAAACACATTTTTCGAACAGTGACTTAGTTGCATTGCTTTGACTGATTTTAAGTCATTGCTACTGATGTTATGAAGCTGAAGGAAGTATACCAGCCTCAAGAGGAGTTCTGGTAAATGAAGCATTTAAAAGTCTCCAAAATCTTTGATAAAGTCCATTATAAAAATGGTGTTCAATACAGATAACTATTTCAGCCTTTCAACCTCTCTTAATCCGGCTTCAGAAAGACAAGGTTGGTTCCCAAAAGCAAAGCACAGTGCCCCCTCTACAGTGCACAAAGAACTCGGCTACTTCTGCTGATCTCCATATTAGCAGGAGACATTGACATGCTACAGCAGCAGGGCAGAGAGAGAAAGGAATAAAATCAGAAAGAAACCCTTATATTTTTATGATTTCTATTTCTCCATTCTTCACTGTAGAAACTGTGTTCAATTTATGTACACAGGAGTGTTTTCCCACACTGACCATTAATCAACATCTTACATCAGACCTATGGGGCAGCCCCTTAGGCTGGCACTGGCAGTGGAGTCTGTCCACATGGCTTTAGTGGCCTGAGCAGCAGAGAAAAGAAATGCTTAAAAACTTTGTGTCACAATCACCATTGCCTTTCTTTTGTAGTCTTGTTAGTAATTAAACCCCAACCCTGTAAATATTATAGACACCTCATTATGCACCTGATTAGCAGCTGGAGTGAATGGGATAACTCAAATGCTTCAAGTATATGTACAAAGAATATGCAGGGCAAGGGTTGAGTTTGGAGACTTCACATTAATATATCCATACGGAGACATAAAAGAGACATTAAAAAAAACGTCCCATAGCTAAACCTCTCAAGAGCAAGAAGTGCAAAACTGATTTCCTGACCTGCTGGCTGGCACTCAGTCAAAAGCATCGCCTGGTTACCTCTGCGCTGAAACGTTTTCCATCAAATAATTCACATTCATAGACTAAAGAACATAAATGGAACACCACAGATGACAGATTTGCGATGGCCTCAGCTGGAAGGAACTTACTGCCTAGGATTACAGGTACCTGTATGGCCCTACAAGTTGGCTATAATCCTGTTCAAGGTGGTGGTAAAAATGATGGATTACAATCATGTGCTTGTGCACTACATTACTAAGTAATGAGTTGCACTGTACTACATGTTTTGCCTCCAGGAACATCTACTTATGTCATTCTTTTTAGTCGTCTTTTTGCAGCAGAACATCATAGGCTGATAACCAGCATCTTTGGTTTCAGGACTATAGCATTGTGCCAAATCTTTAATCTCAATTACTGCATGTAAAATGAAATATTTACAAGACAGTCTAAGGATTCTACAGACAAAAATAATAATAATCAGGCATGAACATTGATTGGAAGAAGTTCCCCAATTTTTCTCCTTATCTCTGAATTCAAAACCTCACCCTGTCAATGAACACGTTCACAAGTGAGACGAAAAGCAGTGCAACAGCCCTCCCAAAGGCATCTCTCTTCTCAGCTCTGTCATACATCTTGTGCCTTAAACTCATCAGAGGGCTTGACTCTCATCAATGTCCAAATGCCTAAAGAAAATCTTTTAAAGGGATGTACCAAGCTCCTAAACAAATGAAGATTGTCCCATTTATATACTTCAGGAATGAACTTGCCTGGTGGTGAGGAAAAGCTTTAGAGATTTCTCTTAGGAAAAGAGCTGAGCTTGGACCAAGAAATGAGTAGGCTGACATTCACTCCTGCCCTGAATCCCCCAGAGGCAAAGAGGCATTATGAGCATCCTGATGCAGTTCTCTGACCTAAGGTAATATCTTTATTCCTCGTTAAAGATAAAGCTTATTTTCATTTTAATAATTTTTTTTCTTAGCTTAGAGACTTCACGTGGATAGCATCTTACTGGAATAAGTGATACCATGATGTGCGTAAAAGACTATATTACAATAAACAGAAAATACATTTATCCTATTATAGCTAATGCCACGGATAAAATCCTCTGTGACTCCTCCACACGCACACAAACCAGATGCTGACAGGCCAGCTGCAGGCCCCATTTTACCAGTTTATCCTATTCGTCCTCAGTGAGTAATTGCATCTTGTCTTGTTTCTAATCTAATTCCATCCATTATCCAAGATGGATAATTTCCAGGGATACAGTACAGGGGCAGGAATGTCTGCAAAGAATAAAACCCGCGCAAATCTACTTTCTGATATATGCAGCCCATGACTCTTCTGCCTACACTTCTTCCATCTGAGTAGGTTTGCATGTGCAGGGAAGAGGAAAACAAGAGTCACTAGCTACTATCCAAATATTCAATGTTTATGTATCCCACATGGCAAGAATAAGTGTATAACCTGCTGTTGGTGATGGCACGCTAAGACAACTGCCTGTAGCATGAACCCATATACGTACGTGCACTCTTCAGCTTCTTGCCTCATGTTAGATGATAAGCTTATTCAGGGAGCCATCACCTTTTCGTTGTGTGCCTGTATGGCAGCCAAAAGAACAGAGTCGCGGTTCAGAAAGAAAATACCTGCTATGCCAAAAGGCAGCACAAATTAAAATGCCTCTGTGTAAGAAAGGACACATATTAGGCTGTGTCTACATGAGGTAAAGCAGCCTAGGAGCATCAAATAACCCACAAAGTAGAGGTTCTCTCTCTTCAGCACTCTTGTCTTCCCATTTTTGTCCCCACAAAGCCACCTGGGGACAGCAGGATGTCTTAGCAGCTTCTCAGCAAATGCCCTGCATCACAGTGTCTCAAATTCAACTCAGTGTTTTAACTGAGTAGTGACTGCATTTGGAAGCAAACCTGAAGGAGGAAAAGGTAAGATAGCTCCTCGTCACTAGAAAAAGAAGAGCAAAATGAAAAAATATGGAGTCCTCTTTTTCAAAGGTGTAAATAAACCTTTTAAACTCACAGCCCCAAGGGAACTGCGTATGTTATCCATAAAATAAAGTTGATTATGAAACTGGATGTTTGTTTAATTCATCGGTGTTCATGTGCCTGGCTCACTGCAAATCCTAATATGTAAATCACCCAACTACATAGGTTTCAGCATGTTCAGAGTTCACGTTGATTTCCATACAGAAGACATTAGAGAATTCTCTAACTAAATGCACTCTTTTAAAGTGCATTTACAGAGTCAAAAATGTGTCTCCTGCTCCCGGTCCTCCACCAGTGACCTCAAACCCTGCAAGCTGCAGGTGGGTTCAGGGCCCGGGGCTGCACTCAAGGTGCAAGCCTGGAGGACCTGCTGCCCTCTCCCTAGCTTGGGGAGGGGCAGAACTCTAAACTATGCCTATGCAGTGCTTGTGCGATAAGCCCATGTTACCATTTGGGTCCCTCAGGAGACTCATTTGGATGCTCAGGACCCTCTGTTCTGATTTCTGAATTACAGAGGGGCTCCGGTGGCCAGTGGCGCTGATAGCGTTGAGCAGATGTCTGTCTCCATACTGCAGGGAGGATCCCATTGGACACAGGAAAATTTAAGATATGACTGCCTCAACTAATAGATGGTCTGTACTGGTCTCTGTAAGCCCAGCTCCTGAGCCCTTATCAGTTACTGAAGCAGACAGCAGAGTGCAGTTTTGACACAGAGTTTATCATGCCAGTGTATGTCTTTTAAAGCTCTCAGAGCCAAGATGCTGTTGAGTTCATTCATCTCACAGAAGGCAGCAGCATGATGGAGCATAAAGCCACACCGCTGACACAAAAGCAGACTGAAGTTAATTTAAAAACAAAGTTAAACATCTGCTCCAGGAACCAGCTCTCTAGTGCATAGATGGGAGTACTAAAGTTTGAGATATTATGGAGTGTTTCACCAGTACTACACCAGCTGTCAGACGTTTTTGGCAATGGCGCAGATATTATCTGGCAAGTTCTCGTGAGCAGCTGACAAGAATGAGGAGTGACAGATATAAGAAAGAGAAAATGCCAGCCATATGGCATGAATATTATGCTAATGTTTCAGGTGTCAAGCAGTAGTCGCTGGTGTTTAATCTGAGTGCACAAAATTTATATGGATTTTAATGATTACACAATGTTATACACAATTACATTTACATTTCCATATTGTTACAACTGTAATTTTGCCATTTAACAGCAATAGACACTGCACTAAATTTGTCCACTTAGGAGCAATGTTGTTATCTTTATGGCTTTAATAACACATTTCCATGTCACAGGTGTAATTTATTCCTACAAACGGTGCCACTGCAGTCAGTGAATGTGCTTGTGAGCCAGGCTGCAAGACATCGCTGGCTGACGCTGCAGCGTAAGGTTGTTTGGTAGATGTTAACAGCTCACGAGAAGTGCAGCAGCTGAGCTGTTTATGGGTATGTCTCCACAAAAATCAACACTGCTGATTTGATCTTCAAACCACTTCATCCTGCTGTTGGTGCTGTATTTACTGTGTGTTTCCCCCTCGTATCTATGATGACAAAGGGAAAGGAAAACCAGCCTGAATTGCTGGAGTTCTCAACAGCTGGCATAAAAATGTCTGTTTGGTCAGAGCAGACCTATCTGAAGATTCATTTTGGGCTCAGGCTGCTTCTCCATCAGTGCACATAACACATCTGCGCTGAGGCATGGGGTGGTGTTTGGACTGCTTATGAAGAAGCCAGCAACACCGCTTGTGTCTGTTTTCAGAATAAAAAGAAGAAATAAAAAAAAAAAAAAAAGAAGGACGAGGATGACCCACACAGCAGCAAGGGTCCTGCTAGGGAGGAGGAACTTGGACTGATGGACTGCTTTGCTAGGAGGATGGGCTTGATTCAGAGATTTCTTACTGTGATGTTATTTGCATCCATGTAACAGAATTAACTGATAAAAAAAATTGCTTTTAAATACACTTGTGGAGAAAGTCTCCACTCCTCGTGGCATTATATGGTGACAGTATCATGCAAAAATTATCAGCATAGACTGAACTGTGTTATCAAGAGTCAGACAGACATACACAGCAACTGGGGGAGGATGCCCAGGAAAGATGCCGGTGAGGCTGAGAAGTCTGGACACTCCCTGGCTCCACGAAGACGAGAGGAATTCCTATGTCTTGCAAACACTCCTGGATGTTTTTGTGGTTCAGCTCTTTGCTGTGCTCTTGAACTACACCAAAGATTAATTGAGTAGATAGAAAATGTCTGCCTGGCTCTACCCACTACAGTTGCAGTGTTAAGCTGATGGAGGATATATTGCCTTTAGCTGGAGTAAGCACTTTCTGTCCTGAAAGCACTAAAAGATAGCTCAGATGTTGCAAGATGGTCTGAATATCTGCCTGGAGATAAAAGCTGTGCCATTCTCTGGTGAACTCCTCATTACAGAAGCTTGCTGAAGAGCAGATTCCCCCTTGTGTGGCTCTGACAGTGGGATAACATTTCCATCGCTCTCAGATGCAGCTCAACTTTCATGGTTCTTTGGGAGCAGCATCTTCTGCTTCTTCTAGCAGGCCTTGGAGTCCAGCCAGCACCAGGGAGTCTCCTGTAAGCCCTTGCAGCCCCTGAGGGCCCCTGAATTTACCACCTACCTGTCACCCTAATATCATCTCAGTACGTCTGCCTGCTCCTGACTGCCATACTGGTACTTCTGTCAGCAGTGCAAGGCAGGGCAGCTCTCAGTATTTTTATTCCCCTGTTTTTCTAAAGTGCATAATCAAGTCTAGCTTCTTCCCCTTTGAAAACTTCTGGGCCAGTCTACATCTCATTTTTCTTTACTATACAGAGTTGTGCACTGCAGGACAGTTAGCTCACAACGTTTTCAAAGAAATACTAAATGTATAACTCATATTAACACAGAACCAATGCTAGTCCACACACCCAGCTTTCAGGTTAAGCTCTGGAAACTGCGTTTTTATATAGAGAGAGCACCTCTGGTCATAATGTCAAGCACAATAACAATTACAAAAGGAGGAAAAACACTGCCCTCCAATTATCCTATAAGTGCTGCAAAGGCAAAGGAAGGGTAGTGTTTTGGCACAGCCAGAAGTGAGATCTAAGCCCCATTAAATGCGGGTAGGATGCAGCTGTCTCATAGTATGTCTCTGAGCTTTCAGTTTAGAACATTGTCAGTCTTGCTGTTGCACCAAAGACATCTTAGATACATACATAAGATACCAATCATTTTAAGTTACTGGCTTAATTTTGCTCTGAAAAGGAAGGAAGACATCTAGTCTCAGCTTGGAAGTGATAACCAACAACTCTGTAGCAATGACAATCAGCTCACTGGGGAAAAACCATCGGAAAGAAAATAATTTTGGAAGCACAGCAGAAGCACTGATGTGCAGGGCCTCCTGGCGCACTGTGTTTGATTTTGGGCCATGGGCAGAGGCATGGTGAAGCAGGAACATGCCATTCCCTGCACAGCCTCCATGGAGGAAGACATGGAGGAGCAGCAGACTGTGGAACCCAGTGAGGACATAGGCAAGCTGGAGCCAGGGGACATGAGGCTGCTGCTCCCTGTCCTGGCACTTACCCTTGGGTTGCCCTGGGGAATGCATTTCACATGCCCGTGTTTCTGTTCCTCCTCCCACCTTTTGTTTTGTGATCTTTTCAGAGCAGAACTGTCTCCTAATACATGTTTATACAGTGACTAGCACGATGAGGCCCTGATCTTGCTTGAGGCCTCTAGGCATGACTGTAATACAAACGATAAATTTTCATCATAAAACAGGACTGTACAGATCCATAACTTCTGTCATAACTCATGGCTGAAGTGTCAAGAGCCCACAGACACATAGCAAGGTCAGGGGGACCATGAAAGGCCAGAAGTGAACGCACACAGAAAATAGGAGATGCTGAATGGCTTTGAAATATCTTTAATATCTGTCAGTGTTATACTCGTGTCAGTTCACAGATGATTTCCTTTACTGTTGTCACCTCCTGACAGCAGTGATGTGGCCAGGAAAAGGACTGAGCCACATATGATGGCAGAAGGCGATGGGGGTCACCAGGGTGCAGCCTGCAAGAAAATGTGCACATATGGTCGCTAGTGCTCCCTTTCTGTGGCTGTTTTGCTGCAATGCCCCCAGCTGCACGCAGTACACCAACCAGGCAGCCAAGCTTCAGCAAAAGCATTTCTTTGTCCTTTTACGGAGGTCTACAGGGCCTTACTTGTACGTATTCTCTTTTTCCCTTCTGTCCCATGGCAGAAAGCTGTGTGGGTATCTCATGCAAGGGATTTCAGCAGGTCTGGAGACTCTCCTTCCCACCTGTATGTCAGCTCAGACATACATGAGGCATCACTAGCCAGGAACTGCTTCCCCAGCCAGCATTCCCACGAAGCATCCTGGCACATGGCTAAACTTCCCGACAGACCCACCGTTGGACAAATTGGCACCAGACAACAACATGTTCGCTAAAGATGTCATCGCACTCTAGGGTTACACATTTTTTCAGTGTCCCCTAACTTGCAGAGGCAAGGAGTTCAGGGGATATGGAGCGTAACAGGAAAGAGTTTGCTGCAGCAGTGTAAGGAGGTGATGGTACAAAACCCAGCAGTTATGTCCATTTAAAGCAAGTCAAGTAAGCATACAAATATCTTTAAGTCATTATATCTGGCAAGAAGCCACGCTGTGTTTTCAGCCAAAGTGTGATGCTTTGAGAGAATGTAGCTTCAGTGAGCTGAGTCTCAGATGAAAAAGAAGTACTGGGGAAGGTTCAAACTGTATTGAATGGAAGAATATTTTGTTCTCGATGAACTAAAGGATTTATACTATTCTTCCCCACAGCTTCACATTTTTCAGGTAACAATGGCCAGTCTCCTCCTTATTCCTGAGATTAGAAGTTTCAAAATATTTTTAAATGTTTCAAAAGAAATTTAGTCTTTAAAGTCTTCCCCGCTGTAGATTGCTGAAGGCCACCTTGTCTGTCACATTTCTTTGATGGCTTACACAACAGGGAATACTATCTTATTCCTGGTTATGACTCTATTGTCAGTTTCTTTAGCAACTCCTGTTTGCCAGATGACATCCTTTGTTAGAGAGACAATTACAGTAAGAAGCATTTCTTTCAGAATTCATGTTGTAAAAATGTTAAATTTGGTATTGAGTACTCTAAATGAAAGCAGGTGGTTATTCAATGATATTGCCAAAATCACGTATGCTATTGAAAGAAAGAAATCAGTCCCAGATTCAGATCCTGGTGTATCAGCAACACCAGAATAACTCCTCTTAATCCATCTTTGTGAAGTAAATCTCCATAATTAGGATGAGAATTGGGCCAAATAGGTTTGGCAGAGCTGACAGTGTAAATCAGATGAACACAAAAGAATTAAAACAATGGAGCAGGATGGAGAAAAGTCAACAGAGCTGAGAATTGACATCACATATAGGAGATATTGAACAGATGTTCTCGAATATGGGCGAGGATGTGCTTTGGGAAAAATGAAGCAGACAACAATACAAGAAGCGGTTTTCCCTGGAGAACTACCTGGTAGTGAAATGCTTTAAGGAAGAGTGTGAATTTAGAGAATATGCCATAGTCAGTATGATAACACATGCATTAGGCACTGAGAAAGGCCAGCATAGAAAAGGATTCAGAGGAAGAAAAGGGGAAAAAGAGTTCAAGCAAAAGCAATGGGAAGGCAAGACAGAAAGCAGTTTTGAGGATGTGCAGGAACTAGACTAGGGAAGGCTGGACATGATCTGAAGGCAGAAGGCACATCAGTCTTCCTAAAGAAAGTAATGCAAATAATTTGGACTGCCCTTCAGTATGTCATCAGTGGGCTACTGACATGCTTAATGTTAGGTGCAATGCCACTAAAACGTTGCTTGGACATTCTCGTCCTTCATTTTACTGCTGCTGTGACAATGCAACAACCCATGAAGCATCACAAAAAGGGTCCTCTCTCTAGGCTGATTATGCTTGTATCATGCTTTATAAAGGCCAGACACTGTTACCAGTGTTAGGCCAGCATCCTGTCCTCATTGCAATATTCAGACACCCTCCAAACTACCTCCAAGCTCCCTGCATCCTGGTTTCAGAAGATCAACTTGTCATTCTCTCTCATCCTCCCCACAGATACAGATGCATGGCCCTCCCTTTGAGCTTACCTTTTCTATCAGATCTTACAGCTTAAGAGACTATTCCTCACTTTGGCCAGCAAACAGCGGCAGATTCATCTTCCAGTCTTTCATGTGCCTCTCTTGCTTCCCTTCCCCTATTTGAAGTTAGCCTGGTATACTTTAAACATAGTTTTTAATATAGTTAAAAACTTGAAATACAGTTAACTTTTAATTTTTAACATAGCTAATACAGTACACTCATCTTCAGAATCTCTACTTGAAACCAGCTTCTTTGGGGTAGCCTGCAGCTCATGCTCGTGTGATAATGGTGGATGTGGACTTTTTATTTCTACTTCTTTCTATTTTCTACTTCTACTACTACCTGCTGGTTTTTGTTGTCATCTCATCTCCTCAGTCCTCAGCCCAGGTAAATTTGCAGCAAGGTTGGGCTGTGGAGCCTTCCAACTATCACTGTACCATGAAGAAAAGTCCTCCTACCATAGAAAGACTTCACTATGGGCATGGTTAGGAAGTATTTGCTCTCATTACCATCACCTCCAGGAAGGCTAGGAGACATCTGTTGCATGTAATAACCCTGACTTCTATTTGCCCTTTGTCTTTCCAGCTGCAGAGACCCACCCTGATCTCTCATTAACCACGTAAAAATAAAAACATCATTTTGTTTTCCCACCTCCAGGCAGCTGCAGAACCTTCCCTGACCAGCCGTAAGCCAAATCTATTGTCTCTGGAGTCTTAACACTTGGGAAACCCACAAAGTGGTCTTGGTTTGCAGTCTGTGAAAAGCAGCATTTTCCCTCGTACTCTGCCTCTCAACTAGCTTAATCTGGGATCAGCAACAGGGGGAGATGATATGAGCTGAACTCACAGCAAAGGAATGCAACAGGGAGAATGGCAGTGGCAGAAGAACAAACTAGATACTAGGTTATTTCATTCCTCAGCTGTATAATTCAACATTTTAAATGAAGGCTAGCATTACGTACCCTCCCTGTTCTGAATCCCAGTGTTTCTCTTTCTGAGCTGGCCTACAAGGCTTGGGCTCCTCAGAAGGCTTTTCTTGGCTGTCTTGTTTCTACAAGCTGTTGACACTGACTCAGCCGTAGAGCTGTTAGCCAAATAATGTAGTTAGCAAATGCTGGCCTCCTTGACTAACTTGGCCAGAAAAGATGTGGGATTTACTTAGGGGTGCAGCTCTACCAGGAGAACCAGGCACATGGTCTCTAACATTTCTTCATGCTTCCTAAGCCCTGCTAAACTTCTGGAGACTTTCCTGTTGCTCTTATATCCCTGCAGTGTCTCCTGGGGAAAAGACACAGAGCTGGCCAGAGCATGGAGAATAATATTCCTCCAGGTGACAGTCACACTGCCTGGGGCTGCCTCCAGCAGGCAGCTTCATGGAGAACGGGGAGAAGGACTGAGAGTCGATCATTCCCATTTCCATCAGCGCTGCATTCCCCTGGCAGGCGTGGCCTTACTTCCACCTGAAAGGCAGCTGTAGTGAGGCAGGTGTTGGCCTCTTCTCCCTGGTGAACAGCGACAGGACAAGAGGGAACGGGTTCAAGCTGCACCAGGGGAAGTTTAGATTGGATATTAGGAAAAACTTTTTCACCGAAAAGGTGGTGAAGCATTGGAATGGGTTGCCAAAGGAGGTGGTGGAGTCACCATCCCTGGCCGCGTTTAAAAAACTGCTGGATGTGGCACTTCAGGAGATGGTTTAGTGTTAGGGTGGTGTAGGGCTGTAGGGTGGACTTGATGGTGTTAAGGTCCTTTCCAACCTTGATGTTTCTATGATTCTGATTCTATGATTTTCTTGGTAGTTTGGAGGTTCATCATCGGAAAGGATTACTGGCCAGATCCATGTCGGTGCACATCTGGAAGCACATCAACAGGATTTCCCTGTCCCTTGCTACTGCCAAGGTTGGGGCAGAGTCCCCATCAGGTGCCAGACACACAAGGACGTGACGTTAAAATCACAAATTCTTAAACATTTTGCAGGAACACAGATTGCTGTCAGAGACTTTGAGGTAATCTAAATCTTAGGAGAGGATGAAAACTCTGTGAGGGTAGCTTCAGAGAAAGATTTAATGTGGCCTTTAATCTGGGGATTGATTAAAAAAGAGATAAGTTTCAGAGACTGTTTTCTACAGAGTTTGAAATATAACAAGTTATTAAACACATAACCCAACAGCTGCAGAATCTGACAAGAGACATTGTTCTCCCTGAGCATTTGGTAATAGAGTATTTCAAATGATTAAATAGCTAATAAAGTCGGAGTCTTTGCTAAGTAGATGGATACCAGCAATATTGCAAAGGTAATTATAGATTTCTGTATAAAAAAGACTTGATTCAAAATATTTATTCTCAGAATGAAGCTAATATGGAAGTCTCAGTTAAAGAGAAAATATTTTAGGCACTATTAAAAAGTTTCCAGTTTGCTCAGCTGTGGCGGCTTTCAGTTACAACCATTCTGAAGGTGTATGTTTCTAGATTGAATATTCCTTTTTTCAAGGTAAATTCTCATCAGTTGTCACATGATTCTGTCACAGAATTATAGAACTGTCACAGAATTCCAAACCCCCCACCATGGGCAGGGATATCTCCAACTAGACCAGGGTGCCCAGAGCCCCATCCAGCCCGGCCTTAAAAACTTCCAGGGATGGGGCTTCTGCCCCCTCTCTGGGCAACCTGTGCCAGTGTCTCACCACCCTCATGGGGAA
Organism: Apaloderma vittatum; assembly: GCF_000703405.1. Classification (NCBI taxonomy): domain Eukaryota; kingdom Metazoa; phylum Chordata; class Aves; order Trogoniformes; family Trogonidae; genus Apaloderma; species Apaloderma vittatum. Next base: position 25,632 of record NW_009693864.1, on the reverse strand, counting down.
CAGCTTCTTCCTAACGTCCAGTCTGAACCGATCCATCTCTAGCTTCAATCCATTTCCTCTAGTCCTATCACTACTCGACATCCCAAAAAGCCCCTCACCATCTTTCTTGTAGGCCCCCTTAAGATACTGGAAGGCCACAATAAGGTCTCCTTGGAGCCTTCTTTTCTGCAGACTAAACAACTGTAATCATGATCTTACACTTTTTTTGTTTGCAGCAGATGGATCTTTAGGCTGTTTATTTCCTTTGCTCCTTCATGGGCATTAGATATATGTGGTTTCTGTAATTCTCTAACGTGGAGTGGTAAGAATGGGTCAAAGGAACCAAAAGCAGTGTCAGGGATGCTTGCAAAAAAACCCACCAAACAACCAACATACAAAAGACTCCTGCATGCACAAAATTAATCATTTGCCTCTGTTGCTATTTCTGCGTGTCTTTTTTTCTACTGATCTTTTAAATCTTTTACTCCTTCCCTGTGAGTGCCATTAGAAAGCCAAGGTAATTTTTTATATCTTGCATACAGAGCTATGCTAGCTAATTCAAAGACTGCAGCAGAAAAGGTTCTTTACATCAGTAAATTATCCCATTATCACAGAGAAGCATGTGGCAGAGCTTGTATTTACACTGAAGCTAGTTTATCTCTACCTATGATTATTTTTGCCTGGTTTATAAAAATGTAATAGATGCTCATTTCCATTTAGTCAAGCAAACACACATCATACAGCAATGCCCCCATCCGCATTGCTTTGCGTTTCTTCATGTCATCTCTTACGTCTGCTTTACCAACCTCAGCCTCTGCCTCAACACACTCTTCTTCCTCTTTCAAGCCTTCTCTTGAGGCTCATTGCTACTGTAAAAACGGTGGGAAACTAGAAGGCAATGGCTCATCTGTAGAGCAATAAAAAGTATTTTAAATATATGCAAAGAAAACATGACACTGCATTCCTCTCCTACCATTTGGGTAACACTGCATTTCTCAGACAAAGCATTTCCAAGAAGCAGAGTTTCTGGGTATATATTCTGCACGCAGCACCTGGGCTGGAGGAAGAGCACTGAGGACCAGCACGCTCCTGCTGCAGATGTGGCTGCCTCTGTCACCTGCAGCTCCACCGTCACTCTCCGTGGGGTAAAGGACGGCCCATGCTCACCCCACCTATAAAACAGCCATCTCCATATCATGTTTTACAGATAAAACAGTACATATTAAACTAGTCATTCTGCTGCCTCTAAATACCGTTGCCAGGTACGTTGAGAGATAAGTCCAAGACAGAAGTTTATATCAAAATAATATATATGACAGAGTTCAAGGAGCCTTGTATTTATTATTATTATTATTATTATTACCAGACACTGAAAGACATCCTACCTGCTAAGTGTTTGCTTAAGTTTTTAATGAATATACACTTCATGCTGTGGCTGGATCTAGGGCTTTGGTTTGTTCCCACTTCTAGTGAAGTCTGAGTGTAATAAAGAGCATTTTAACCTCTACTTACTGCACTGACTAACAGCTAGCTAGATCTTTTATTTCTACTCTCAGTGACAAGAAGAAATTGGTGACAAAAATGACTATTGTGGTTGTAACTGCAGTGTTATTTATAAACAGCTGATGCAGAAAAAATGCAATTTAAATTTCATTGTGAGCAATATTCAGGCCTAGAGCTCCCTAATGCACAATTCATAGCTGCTTAAATTGTAGTCATTACTCTCATACTGCAATACTGTTCGTCATGATAAAGGGAAATTACTTTTCTGTCAATTACTCCTGCACGATTAGTTAATTTACATTTGCAAAGGGTATGGAGTAGCATCTCAATTCCATGGAGATGTTTCTTAGATGAATTTGGCAATTTAAGGTTCGGGGGGGAAAGTAAATGGAATTCAACTTCAAAATGTAAAAAAGACACAGTGCATACATCCCAAGGTCTTTGTAGCCCAATGAAGAGCAGCAATGAAGAGTAGATATATCACTTACAGACTGCCAACTTCAGTGTTGCAACGGTGAGGACCTGGAAGAGGCATGCTCCTCTCTGCTTTAGTGTGGGGCAGCCAAGCTGGCAGCATCTGAAATCACTGCTCCTAACTATGGGTGAACTGTGCGCACAAATAACCTATATAAAACATCCTACACTTTGGCATCCCCTTCTGTGAACATCTGTATGTTTGTTTACTCCATGTTGGGACGGAGACAGCAGGAGCTGAAAACATGAGGAGGAATGTTACTTTTACTTACTTGCTTGGAAATTCTGGGTGAGTTTTGGCATGCCTGACTTGCATACCCACCTGAGGCATCACATCTCCTGATCCTAGCAGCATAATTTAAGGTGTTGAAGTTTGGTGCCTGAGTTCCTTGGAGAAATGATGGAGTAATTGAGTGCAAAGGTGCCTGAGTGACAACACAGTGCTCTCCCATTGGGCCTGAGAAGCTGCTTCAGGACGAAATGACGGAGCATCCCCTGGGAACCCTCTCGCTAAAATCAGGAGTGGTGTGGGAGGGAGCAGCAATGCTTTCGGAGGTGAGGGCACTTGCTGAGACATGGCAGGACATGGTTCTGTCTCTCCCCAGCCTGAAGAGATTCATGCCCACGGGTTCCCAACATTCCCATACAGTTTTCTCTTCCCTCAAGGAAAAAGAAAACAAAGTTTAGAAAATGAAATGTTCAAGTAAGGCCTCAGATTTAGCACCAAGAGTGGGCAGGGTTATAACCTACCTCTGCCCTGCAGCCCTGCAGGATTGCTTAAGGCACCTCAGAGTTGAGGTCATGAGTATTATCTTTAATTTTTGCAAGTAGAGCAGAACCTGTGGGGTGCAGACACATCGTGTAGGTGTTCTGCCACAGATCATGTGCAGCTGGCACAATGGAGCTTAACCTCTAGGTATTATTGCAAGTAAAATGATGAAATATCAACAGCACAGGCATCCTCAGCCCTGATGCTTGTGTTCAGGCACGTCAGACTATGCTGATACTGATATCCCGATCCTATATTGGCATCACAGCTCTCATGGCATTTTGCAATGTTTTAAATTTTAACATCTGCCAAATTCCAGCAAATAGAGTCACAGCCCTCCTTCCTAATATTATTCTCTTGGTACAAGGGGCAGAGTATCCTCATCTTTCCTCCCAAGCCTGAGCTGCATGTGGTTGCTGTTGCTGTGCTTCAGTGCAGAATGCTTCAAAGGCAGAAATTACGCAGGAAGGAGTTCTCTGAAGAGTTTACCAAGTGTTTGAGGGCACCTTAATTATATGTTTTTTCTGTTCCCATTAGGTTTAGCAGATTTGCAACATTGCTCAACCCAAAACAGGACTCTGCTCCAGCCACCCATTAAAAACTTCACAAAGTGCTTAAAAATCATCAATGTTTATGTTGCTTTTAATTATTTTTCATTTCAGTTGCCTGGATTTTCTTTTGAGATGCATTTTCTTGTTTAATATCTAGGCTAGAAGCCTAGGTTGCACAAGAGGCAAATCCACATTTCCCAAGAATTAGAACTAGGTGGGCCTAAATTCTGCTGGTTAATAAAGATAAGTGTGAAGACATGAAGGTAAATGTTAAGATATAAAGGGGTAAATCTGTGTATCAAAGTATAAAGATGTGAATTGGAATTTTTAAAGTTTCATCTGGAAGTAGTGACCGACAATATCAAAAATTATTTTCACACTTTTTTCTTTGGCTAAACTCTGAAGTATTAGAGTCAGTTCCACTGGTTTGCTCACAGCTTAGGTCTTTAAATGCTCCCTTTAAAAAATATACTTAATTCTTCTATTTGTGTCAAGACAATAATATGCTGGGGAAAGGATTCTTAGCCTTTTATTCATAGAGGGACAGACAGAACTTAAACCATACCAGTTGCAGGTTTTGTATGATATGCTAACTGTTGAAAAAGGTTGGTTTTTTTTATGATGGCCGGATATGCCATTCACACTGCTGTAATTTCAGCCCATAATGCAGTGTCACTGAAACAGCTGTGGCTTAAATGTTGAAAAATCCAGTTGTGGTTGTAAAAGTTTTGGGATCGCCTGTGTTTGGGATCCCTCTAATTTTTCTAGATAGAACTAGAGAGCTTGTAGTTTGGCTTGCTCAGCCATGCACCTCCCTCCTGCCCTGCACATTCCCCTTACAAGTGTGTGAACCCAAACCATGCAACTACCTTTGACACATGGATACACTTTTTTTTCCCCTCAGAACCCACAACCAGCAATTTAATTAAGGTAGTTTAATTTGTCTTCAAAACAATGTATTACGCATTAATTAAAGTACCTTAATTTGTCTTCAAAACAGAATATTATTCATTCACCCTAAGGCAAAAAACACAGAACACAAAGGGTAAAAAACATCAGAGGTACATGACTCTTATTTATACCCTCATCTTTCTCGTTGCCTGCTTTTGTACTTTCTCATTTTCAACTTCAAGACGCATTTGTGTAGTATTAGCACGAGTCTTGTTTTTTCAGTGCTTTTCTTTGTTCTCTAACTCCCTTCCTTTCACACATTGCTTCTGGGCAGCTTTTCTCAGGTGACTCAAAGGCCCCAATTTCACCAAGATTTTATGAGAATATAGCGTGATACTCTTCGATCCTGAAAAAACAGTGATATTAGCAAGTGTTGCAGCCAAGGTGTTATCTCTTCAGTCCACAAATCTCCTTGACTTTGCAGACCTTTTGTGTGTGCTAAGCCAATGCTTCTCTTCTTCTGCTTCATCCCTCTCACAACCCATATTGACTAACTGCACGAGAAATATCCCCATCTCACAAATGCATATACAGAAGCAGAATATATTTTCTTTTTCTAGTTTTCTAGTGGAATTACTACTTCCAAAGTAACAGCTGTGATACATTCTTGTCATCAGCGCCAGATACAATGGTTGCTAAGTACTTATAAAAGATTTTACAAAACTTTAAAGTTTTAATAAAATATTATAAATATTTATCAAAGTTGTGTAATTAGGCTATGTATATATAACATGATTATTTTTTGTTATAGGTAAACCTAGTTCCTGTACAGATGGAATTTAGTAAGTTATTTTGGACTAGCAGACTGCTGTTGTTGAGAACATGCCCACATAGCACAAAAATATCAAAGTAATGATAAAAAGTACATCAAAAGAAACTATTTTAACTACAGTTGAGCTGAGCCTTGGCCACATCTAATCCCCACTTCAGTGGTAGATATGAGCATACTTCATTCTAGGAACTTGCAAAACACCACAGTAGAACAGGCACTCCCCTGCCTGTTGGCTTCATTGGTGGCTTTTGCTTGGTGATGCTGAATGCTGAGAAACTTGAGCGTCCCTGGACAATTCACACAGCAGGTAGCACTTGTACTCCTTAAAATCTGAACACACAGTGTTTTTGTTTCCCTTTCAGAGTAACCAGGAAACCAGCCTCACCTCAGACCCTATGCAGAGTCCTCCCTTTAAGATCCTTTTGTAGCTTTGGCAGAGATTAATTGCTATTGGTGAAAATATCACAGAATTCAGTTCTTTCACTACAGCAAGAAAAGTATAATCCAGCCATTTCTGACCAGATCTGGCAGTATGAGCTGCCTCTCCCATCTGAAACACGTCCAGCTTACGCCTTTGGGATGCATTTCAGGAGACAGGACACTCTGCAGATAGCCACACAAAACCTCGCCTCTCAAATCCCGCTAATCTCTCCACAACAAAGACCTTGGAGTTATTTTGCTGGGTAGGTGGCCATGGGAACAGTGTGGGTGTCATCACAAAACTGAGGTGGAAACAACTTTCTCTAGGGGAAGCAGTTTCTAGGAGGTCCCAGAGTATCACAAAGAGCAACACTTTGACAACAAGAAGCCAAGCTTCCTAAAACAACACCACCAGTAAAGTACAAGATAGACCTAAAAGTTTCCGAGAAAAACCTAAAATCTTTCTGAGCAAGAGGAAAGAAAACGCAGTAAGATATGTGCTTTATTGCTTGAGGTGTATGCCAAAGAGTTAGACACGGTATGACAGCAATCAGTTGGATTTAGCCCTTTTTTGTAAAACGATGCATAGTTTGAAGAGACGTAACTGAAACTGGTGGAACAGAAATGAGATTGTGCTGTTTCAACTCTTCTTTTGGAAGCAGGTGCAGGTGAAACCATGACTGGAAGCTGTCAGGAGCACAGCCATCCTTCTGGAGTAGCTCTTCGTTTACCTCCTCGCCCAGCCTGGCCGGGATGCCAGCTGCAGGCCTGGAGCCACATTCCAACTCTGGTCCCACTGGAATGAATCCAGGGTCATGTCATTGACTTCAATGAAGTTATTCTTTATTCATTCTTCTCTAGCTGAGAATCTGGCCCATTCTATCTAGGTAGCAATATCTAATAGAGAAAAGTCTGCCAAATTATGGGAACAAGAAGAACCAGACTATGTCACATAAAAAGGAAATATTTTAGATTATAAGAATTATAGAGGCCCTTTAGATTAATAACTTTATCAGAATTTAAAGGAAAGGCCACTTGAAAGCATTTCCCTATGTGCCTAGATTTTTTTTTTTAATCCTCATTTGCTGGTTTAGAAAATGGAAAGAAAATTGAATAATTTTAACATTCTTGAAATAAAAATACTGCAATTTGTTCAGAACACTAATTCATTATGCATTTATTATCACTTTGGGTTAGGATATCTTCCATGTGCGATTTCCGCCACATCAATTAAGGCCTTTCTGGCTGAAATATGTTGAGTTTCATGATTTTCTCTGTGGGAGAATTTTTCTGTCAGTGCCAAATTCAGCTTTGGGAAAAACACTGTGTTGTGCTCTGCTGAACAAATCCAGGATGTCCCTGCTCTAGTGCCCACCAAAAGATAGAGAAAAGGAATGAAAGTAAGGGAAATTTATCATCACTTATATTTCCAATAAGTTCAGATTCATTCTGACCATGGCTTGATGATACTGTAAAACTGATTTTAGTGCTGCAACAAAACCTCTGTAACCAATGTTGCAAGAGTAGCAAAAAGGTATAGTTTTACTTGAGCAGTCCATTTCTTAAAGACATATTGATATTTACTTTGTACCAGGCAATGGGCTGAATTGGCTCATCTCCAGTCGTACAAAGTCGGGATACAACCCACGTTGTGTGCCCTGAGTAATTCAGCAGAAATGCACTTGTATGCCCACACCTCATCTGGATGCCCTTTGTGTTGCTGTGAGATCTGGAGGTGCCCAGATGGATAATGAGCGATGGTGGATCCACTGGGGATGGGATTTCTGCCATCCCTAGTTAGCAGTAACACAACATTGATTTTTCTATCACCTTTGCATTTGACCTGGGTCCACCAGAACACAAAAGCAGAAACTGATGCAATCCACTTGCCACAGCCCAGAAACATGAAGTTGCTTACTTTCTAAGGAAAATATATATTAAATTGTGGAAAGTGTTGGGTTGGTCTGGGTAGCTAGAAAGAGCTGTAGAACAATCCAGACAGGATTTGAAACTACTTTTTTTTAAAAAAAAAAGCATGTACCTGAGCTTTTACTAACATCTAAGTGAATCAGGAAAGGTTTCAATATATAGTTCTTTTCACTTAAGACTGCATATAAAATAACACCCTGGGATTACAAGGTCATCCCAGACCATCCTGGACAGTTCCCTTAGGAAAGTGAAAATATCAAAAGCCTGGAGTTGCAAGATGCCTGCTCATGCTTGGATTCCTGACCTGGGTATCAGCTCCTAGATCTTCCCTACACAAAACCATTTCATTATTCCTATTCAAACACATGTGAGAAAGAGCAGGTTATTGATGTTCCAGCTACAAGAATAATCTTCACGTGCACTAGTAAATGCTAGGTATCTGTTAAAATTATTTCTATAAATCGGCATCATAGTCGATAATATTCTCTTAAACTAATTTCCCGCAATCATCATTAATTGGCCAGCTTCGTAACACCTGGTACCAACAGATTTCTCATCTAGTGAGCACAGTGCCACATAATGGTAACAGCAGGTTTTAACCTAACCCTTCTCTATACACAAGCAAACATCAAACGACACCCGTGACAAAGACACACAAACCAGCCTGACAGTTGTTGATGATTCGAAGAAGATTCTCTCTCAGCACAACTAGTCCTGCTCAAACACATTTTCCAGTGGAAAAAGATAATTTGAAACCATTTCCAGTTAGACTAATTGCATTCACTGAAAAGAGCATCCTTCTCCCCCTCAGTACACATTTATTAGTCCATCCACAAATGCAGCTAACACTTTGTGAAGTTTTCCAAAGCAGTAATTATTTCATCTTATGAGAATTTGCAATGGCTTGCTTGATAGTGAAAAGTTATTATGCAGATATGTATACTTCATGCAAAGTTGCACACACACACACACATACACAAACAGAAAAAAGAAAAAAAAAGTAAAAGGAGAAGTAGGCATTTAAAACTGATGTTTAAATTCCACTCACAGTTTTGAAGTCTAAGCATAAAACTTTGCAGTTTGCAGCTGTAGCTCAAGCTGTCTGGGAAGATAATGCAGTCCATCAGAGATCCTGGTTTTGTTTTCTTGCATAAAAAATATCATCTGTCACAGGCACAGGAGCTGACTTCCAGGGCCAGCCCCTTCGGCGGAGCACACCAATCGGGAGACCCTGTGGAAAGCCTCTCGCCTGCGCACCCCGTCACCGGCAGCATCTGCTCTGTGGGACTCGGGTGCCAGGAGGACGTGGATGTCAGTGAAACACAGCACCGGGGATGCCCCGGCCAGGGCTGCCCAGTCCCGAGCCCTGCCGGGGGAGGTGAAACAGAGGGTTGGATGAGGAGAACGACCTTGGCCACCAGAGTAAAGGCAAGCAGAGCCTTTCTCAGGCAGCCTCAGTGCCACTGGTCCTGCAAAAACCAGCCATAAAGACACCAGAGCCTGAGGCCAAGAATTGTGTGCCTTGCTCCTTTTGGCCTTACTTTTTACTGTTTTAATAAAAGTAATCTCATTTACCATTGTATTGAATGCTACTTCACTTTTTCTCCTGTGGAAAAACCTTGGGCACTGCCTCCCTTTTGTAATGGGCTGGCAGTGCCCTGGAACCAGCCGGTCAGCCTCACCTGGCTTTTCCTCCCTTTCCCTGAAATCTCAAGCTTTCCACTCGAGGCAGAGCCAGCTGCCTGCGGGCTCTCTGCTCCTCCTCTGCCTCCTCCACAGCTGCCCAGCCCTGCCCTGCAAGCTCCCTGCTGCAGCTTTGCTCGGTGCCTGTCAGCGAGGTCATTCTCTTCTTGCATCTGTTTAACCTGATGACATTTAAATTCAAACTGTATTTAGAGATGCTTCTCAGCTCACCGCCTGCTCAACGCTTACACAGAACCAGGGGTCAGAAAAACACATTACGTACATTAACGCAGGTTGAAATTGCAGCAGTAACACAGTGCATGAAGTGAAAACCCAGACCATACGGAGGTGAGCGGGAGGAACTAACATTTGAAGATTTGTTTTCACTCCTGGAAGCGTACTTGCATGTCACAACATGCTGGGAAGGGAAACCAGTAAACACATCAGTGTGTGTTTGCCTTTTCAAGCTGAATATGAGACATAAAGGCCTTCCCATCTCACGTCTCTAAAAATCTCAGTTAATTCAGAGTTGTAGTTTTATCTGATCAGATAGCCTAACTTTGGCAGACAGGGTGCAGGTTAAAGTGGACTGTCAGTAATAAAAACTGCTAGCTGTAGTCTGTGAATCATTTGCTGTTTTAATTAAATGAATTTTGCTTCTAAATTCTAGTAGATCGGTAATTCACTAAAGTCTCATTTACAATGGTTTTCCTGGCTGATGTCATCAAGTTGGTTAAAAACTTTGACAAAGCCCTGTTTGCCACCCCCAGAACCCGCTCAGGGTTTCTCAGGGGAAGAAATCCTGCAGAAACAAACTGAGATGGGACAGACTTTGGTCAGTGAAGTAAGTTCCCGTGGGTTTCAGGGTGGAATTTCCCATTTCCAGAGGCTGAAGCCAGCATGCCCAGAGCAGGAAATAACTCTCCGTTAGTAAGAGCCAAGAGCCTTAGTGGAAATAATTTCTTTCATCTGCCGCGGGCAGGGTGGGGAGGAGCAAAAGGGACTGTCTTTGGGGTGTGTAAGGTCTTTTTGAGATCTGCAACAAGGAGCAAACTTGTTTCCAGTTCCCAGCCGGGAACATTTTGTTCAGAGGTTTCTGAGATGGGAGTGGCCGGAGTTTTCCTGCCTGATCCCGATCTCAATCCTGCACCCAGGGCTGGGCAGGGTTAGGAGCTGGGTCAGCCTGCCCGGCTCTCCCTGGGTCTGCACCTCGCAGCACAGCAGGACAAGCCTTCACTCCCCCTTGCTGCTGAAGAAGATGCACCATCCAGCAGCAATCTAGAGGGACAGCTGGAGGAAAAAATGTTGAGCCTTGTAAAATGGGTGTTTCTGACTTGGTGAGGGGATGCAGAGGAATGTGAACAGAAACCTCCCCTGTACAGCCAGGGCAGAGACTGGCTCACAGACCGTCATCTCTTGTTACCCCACAAGCTTTAAAAGGGTTTAGGGTATTTTTCCTTTTTTGATCCTACACAAGGTGAAACATTCAAAAGAGACAGTTCTGCCCCATCCAGCTTCAGACCGACCTGGCAGTGACAAGCGGGACTGTGGCTCTGCGCCACCACACCTGAGATCTGCCCTACCCTGTCCCATGTCGGCACGGGCGGAGCTATGGAAGGGGTGACACAGCCGGCCCAAGTTTGCATCAGGCCTGGGAAGCTCTGCCTGTCAGCCTGTGTTAAACACACAGCCAAGCTGAGCCTGCTCTTGAAAGCTAAGCATATATGCATTAACGGCTGAGATTTAACGAGTCCCCTTACCAGAGCAGTTCAAGATGAACAGTCCTGTCATCTCTCTCAGCCTATTTACTTACCCACACGGCGCAGGTCCCCGCAGGACGTGTGCGCCATCGATTAATTCCCAGGTCTATCTTGCTGGCAAGTCTTTTTCCTTGACTCCCAGCATATATGTTTCTTCCTCTCCTTTTAGTCCTGATTAGGCCTGACTGTGTCATACTAAATTCCTGTCCTTGGTATTTACAGCCTGCAAATATTTGTAGACTTATCACATTGCCTGTGAGCCACCGCTTCACTGAGCTCTGTGTATTTTTTTCTCATTAATCAGTTTCTCCAGCCCTTCTATTCTTGCTGCTTTTTCCTGTGGAGTTTGCAGATTTTGTTTGTTTTTAAAAGACAACAGAGGGAAGTTTAATTATCTTTTCTGTAAAGAAGGGCAATAGCTGGATGAAAATAAGAAGAGTTTAAGACAAATCTGTATTTGAGCTGACAACTCTAAACATCATAGTTCTTTCCTTTTATTTGTCATATTTGTTTGGATGACTAGAGTTTTATTGAAACCCTGATGTTCCAAACTTTTGCACCTCCTTTTGTCAAATGTACGAACACATAATTTGATGTCTTTGGTTAAATTCATTGACTTATGTGGTCACCTGGATGTGCAGGCAAATGTGTGTGCAAACAGCTGCAGCCTTAGGATGAGAACTTCAGCGGTACCTGGGCATCCAATCTGCACCATTGCCAAAGAGGTGGGGGTATCTGCAGCCGAAACACAGAGCCTGAGAGGAGCTTCAGCCCCGTCTGAAATACCAGACACAGGTGGTGATTTAGGAGCCGGCTGCTGGGTCAGTAGTCACCTGAGAAGGTCGGTACCTGCCCCTCTGTCTCTGTATCTCCCCTACATTACCCTGTGGCCGAAGTGCAAACAGGCATCTGAATATAGAGAACCATGTTACAACATCTTGTGAATACTACTCGTGTCTCTCCAACCTTTGCGACCAGACGCTGTGTGGTTGCCTCTTGGCACAAATAGTACTTTGCTAAAGATCCCATGGAATCTCACTACACTTACGAAGGCTTAGTGGGAACTGAAGGAGAAAAAAAATAATCCCCAGACAGTTTAAATAAGGTTATATTATGCACAGGAGCAGCAGGAGAATGTTAAAATTCTCCTGGGTTTGCTGGGAGCCTCTGGCATTGCCCCACACTGCTGTTTTCATACCACCCCCTTTGCTTGGATGCCCCTAAAAAATCCTGACGGCAATGTTAGATAAGGGAAATTCCTGCATAGACGATGAAGAATCAGAGGTCAGTTGGGGGCTGCCCTCCTTCGTCTGGTGCAATGTGGGTATTTTTTGGAGTCTGGCTTTTTCCAGATCATGAGAGAAAGGTTAAACTCTGCACCTTCCCTATGACTGTCTCCATCAGGGAGCTATTCGCCTTGGGCCCCAGTCTGTCCGTGCAACACAAGGGCTGGACAGAACGAGGTCTGTAATTTTACTCTAGTTATGTTAAGGGCTTATTTTTATTCACATGAACTAGTAAGCTGTAGTCATGCCACTGATGTCACTTCAGCTGCAGCATTTCTATTAAGGCTATTTTGAAGACAGACAGAAGCAATCTAGACAAACACAAGAAAAAGGCAACAAAAAAATAAGTGCTTTAACAATAACAGCTAGTTGTCTTTGCAGTAATTTTCATGGTCTTGTGGTTTAGAACTGCCCTTTTTTCTACAGTCCTTTTAATTTCATGAAATATGTGGCAAGTTTTCAGTGTTTTTTCCAGCTCTTGAAGTAAATGATAGACAGTGTTTCACTGAACAATCCCATAGCAAGGATTTTTAAATAATACCTGAATTGAACTCAATCCAATCATGTTGTTCTAGAATGACTAAGACTGAAAATGGGCAAAACAAATTTCTGTCTAAAATTTTTCATAAGTCACATCAAAAAAAACAAGAATGCTTTCTGGTTGATCTTATTAACAGCTCATATATCATATACTGATATCAGCACTACAACCCTAGATAATTTCTGTTAGCAACTGGAAGTATCACCCAACTATTCTATAAAATAAACATAATTAACTGCTGAACTCCATTTTTTTCCCCTGCAGAAACTAAGGTCTATGTTCTGGTTTGAAAAATCCTGGTTTGTTTTTTTTTTTTCAGTAAGGTTACCAGTTTTCAGCTCCATAAAAACAGTATTTTGAGACAGAATCCAAATGTTCTAGACTGAACTTCTGAGGGCAACTGTTTATATAAACCAGCTCAACCAGCTCCTATCAACAATACAGCACTTGTAAATGTGATAGCACTGTTCACTTTCCATTAATATGCAGCTATCAGTTGGTGAGTCACACTATAAAGCATTTAACAACTGTTCTCCTGAATACCATACACCATCTGTTAACTGAATCAAAAGGCTACGTGCCAATTTTACTTTTGGATGGAAAGGTCAGTTCTAAAATGACTCCAGCAGTCCAGGGCATACAGATATTATAAAAAATGAGTCTAGAACCATGTCATTCTACCCAATTCCCAAAGAGCACAACTGAGAAAGTAAACATTTTTATCCAGTGGGATACTTTGACATTTCACCATTTGTTCTTACTGCAAGGCAGAACTACAGGACTTGAAAATTTCATTATTCATGGCAGGAAATACCAACCTGATTTTTTTTTAATATTCTTATGGAAGATGTCTACATCTACTGCTTCACAGCAGTTTAAGATTCCACTTGGTGACAAGTGGAAACATGTTAACGGAATGCTAGATTATTCCATCGTCCCATCCCTCAGGCTGGACACTGATTAGGTCACATCTTCTCTAATGTGGAGGCAGAGAAGTCCCCTGATGTAGCTCAGTCCAGGTTAAATTATGGGACACTTATTGAGAAAAAGCTTTGGGCATTGTCACTGCATGAGCAACCACTGCACGCCTGGAATCCAATTTCTATAAAACTTGGATAACCTAAACTACTCTGAGGTTTATTGTCCTGATGCAGAAGGTAAGGACATTTTAGTGAAAGGGAAAGGGTTTAGATGCCTAAAAGATGTATTAATTAGTCTAATGAAATGTACTTGCCTTAAGGCACTTTTTCTCTGCTACTCATATATTCTTCAGTTTTCATTTTTCAGATATAAATGGTTATCTACCCTCTTTCACTGAAGCTGCCCAGCTTAAACTGGCCACACTCCAGAGGTCATAGTGGGAGGGAAGGAATAGTGGAGGTGATGGAGAGACTGAAAGTGGCTGAAATATCACATGGGGAGCAGGAGGTGAAGATGCATTATAGTGTGTGGGCCCAAGGGAGTGGATCTGCAAGCAGTAAGCAGGAATAAATCAATATTTAGAGTGTAAAAATAAAATCCTAGCAAATGATGTATATTGCCTTTTCTCAAGCGAATGTTAGAAAAACCATTCAGAGGGGTTACCCTGGGCACAGTTTTAGAACAAGAGCTACAAACCCCAGAGAGGAGAACATAAATCTCTCCTGCTCAGAGGTAACTGTGACCTTCAAAGAATAAATGTTGCCTTCGAAGAGCAAGCAGAAATCTCTGCCTCCTAAATGCTCCTGTTTCTCCATCCTCACCCTGTCAGATGGCTACAGTACTATCCTGTGTCTGAAGATCACACTGATGTGGAACAAGGTATTTCACAAACTTACATCTAAAAGCTTTTTTACATCCTCCAAACACAAATGTTGGCCTTAAGATGTTGACCCCATTAGGTTAGAACAATTTCTCCAGGCAGTGGCATTGTTTTCCAAAACCAGATGTTTAAAGAAGAAGTACTGAAATATTGAAAACTTGCACAGAAATACAAAATTTAAGCAACTTCCCTCCAGAGGGACAGACTCTCTGTTGCTGGTGATACGATCTTTCTTTAATTGTAAAACTTCACATGGAAACAGTCTCGGATGTTTCTTTTCCGCACTGCTCTTGATGTTTGTGTTTTTCTGATCCACAAAAGCTGCAATATACATTCTGGCTTATTTGAAATCGGTGGCTATAGCAGTAAGAATGAATGTAAGGTCTAAGAGATTGTACTGTGCAACTATGAACAAAAAGGACAGCACTTTTATTCTCAGACAATTTTTGCACAGTGTAAAGCTATTAGAAATGAAAGTGGAGGAGATACAGAAGTGAAAGATACCCTGTTTCTTCCCTGTCTAATCACAACAGTTATACTGAAAGCAGGAGGGAGATAAAGCAACTGCATGCAGTCTACCAAAACAGGGTCCCAACATCTGTGAGGTCCATATCACAGCAGTTCTCCATCACCTCTTGAGGGCACATATTGTTATTCTTTATATTCTCTCACCTACTATTTTTCATTATCACATTTTGTGTAGTGTTCCTGCTTCTTACAGCACCAACTTCTGTATGTTGCAGAAACAATCTACAAACAATCCATAAACAACCAATGGTATTTTTTAAAAAAACCCCACACTTGAATCAATTGGATTTATGAAGTTCTGTTTCCATTCATTGCCTCCTTGATCTTCTATGTGCTAGAGTAAATGAGTCCCTGTTCATGACAGCTTCCACATTACAAAACAGCCCTAAGCCTTCAATCTCCCTGCCTGGGGACAGACTTTTAGCTCAGTGCTCAGCTTCCACTCAAGCCTCACTCACAGAGCAAGAGTTGAGTCACAGTGTTAATCAATGAGCCCCAGGTTCCTGCTCATCTGCTCCCCAGCCCTTCCTCTTTGGGGAGAACATGAGCAGGATGGCTAATCCTATCGCAGAATCAAAAAACTTTCTGAAATTCTCAAGTCTGGCTCTAAAATTAAAATTTTCTTGCTCTAAGAGTATTTTATAAACACTGAATGCACCAGTGTGCATATTGCGAGCCATGTGTCCTCGCTGTGCCCTGGGCAGAACTGAACTAACTCTGCCTTTGATCCAAGCAAAAGAAGGGAAAGGGGATGCCTTAGGAGTGTGCAAGCCCTAGATTCATGTACTATGTTTGCCAAGATCATCTGGCTTTCTGGTTTTGGCACACGAGCATGGCAAGCTCTTCCCTTTTTGGCAAGTGGATGCATCAGGCTTGTGCCTGCTTGCAATATACAGGGAAAATATAGTGCCCCAACACCCTCCATGACTACTGGAGAAATAATAATCTTCATTTTCTTGCCAGAGGAGCATTCTTAGGGAGATATTGTAGACTCAAAGAAATGTTGGTTGGAAGGGACTTCTGGAGGTTCAACCTACAGCTCAAAGCAGAATCATTGCCTGCACTTGGTCAGGTCAGCCAGGCATTTCCTGGTTGAGTTTTCAGAGCCCATTCCAAGGATGGAGATTCCAGAATTGCTCTCATTAGTCTCTCAAACTGTTTCCAAAAATCTAGCCGTAATCTCTCAAGACAGTCTGTGGCTGTTGCCTCTTCTGCAACTGAGCATCTCCAACTTCCAAGAAATACTTGATTCTATAGTCTTTGTGACGAAGTTCTTTTTTCTCCAATTCTTAAATATGTTTTCACAGAGGCCTTCCATCATCACTTTGTCATGACAACTTGCAGAGAGACAGGAAGGAGAGAAAATTTGTGCAGACACCAATGTCAGTAAAGAAATGGGGAACAATACACTCCAGGCACTCTAGCAGAGATTCCACTGAGTTGTGGTGAAGACCATGGTGAGGCAGGCTGTCCTCCTGCAGCACATGGAGGTAACGCAGTGTAGACGTCCACTTGTGGCCTGTGGAGGACCCCACGGCAAAGCACATGGATGCCTGAAGGAGGCTGTGACCCCGTGGAAAGCCCATACTGGAGCAGGCTCCTGACAGAACCTGTAGGCCGTGGAGAGAAGAGCCCACGCTGAGCAAGTTTGCTGACAAGACTTTGTGACCCTGAGGGGGATTAGTGCTGGAGCAGTTTCCTCCTGAAGGACTGCACTCCATGGAGAGACTCACGTTGGGGCAATTTGTGAAGAATTGTCTCTTGTGAGACGACTCACATCGGAGAAAGTTCATGAAGAATGGTTGCCTGTGAGAAGGACCCCACACTGAAGCAGGGGGAGACTGAGGAGTCTTCTCCTGGCGGAAGAAGAAGCAGTAGAGACAACATCTGATGTACTGACTGCAGCCCGTGTTCCCTGTCCTTGCATGCTGCTCTGGGGAAAGGAGGTGGGACAATCGGGAGTAAAGTTAAGCCTGGGAAGAATGGAAGGGTGGGGGGAAGGTGTGTGTAAGATTTGGTTTTATTTCTCATTACTCTTCTCTAATTTCATTGTTAATTAAATTTAATTAATTTCCCTAGAGTCAAATCGATTTTGCCCAGGATGGTGATTGTCAGTGATCTCCCCGTCCTTATCTCGACTCATGAGCCCTTCGTTATATTTTCTTCTCCCTGTCTAGCTGAGAAGGGGGAGCAATAGAGCATCTGTGGTGGGTACCTGGCTCCCAGCCAGAGTCAAATCAATACAACTGATTACTCCTGATGAGCCAAATGGTGCAGACCCATGTGCTTCTCCAGCCCATACACATGTCCTCAGATTCTGAATGAGAACATGACAGGTGTCAAAAGCCTCACTAAAGTCAAGCTATAGCAAATCCACCATTGTCCAAAAAGAGAGATGATAACTGGACACAATGATAGGGGCTTGAGTCTGTGGAGTCTGCACTATAGCACCATGCTCAGTTTTTCTGAACAAGGTAGTTCAGGCACTAGACAAAATATAACTGTGTTTGTGCAACGTTAATGCCTGGATGAATACTTGTGTGATCTACTGTAGGTGATCCTGCTCTGTTTGGGGCTGGACTAGATGATATTTTGAGGTCCCTTCCAACCCCTGACGTTCTGTGATTCTGTGATTCTGTGGGCTGAGTATTAGCTTTTAATTTCATTTCCAATTCACATTTTGTGAAATTTTGTGTTAGTCATTTCAGAGCCAATTTTCAGTATTGAATATGCAGTGCTAACCACAGACTTCAACTACGATTCTGAAAGCTTAGTAGCTTTCAGAAGCTGCAAAACTGACACATTTAACCATAGAATCATAGACTAGTTTGGGTTGGAAGGGACATCTAAAGGTCATCTAGTTTAATCTCTCAGCAGTCAGCAGGCACATCTTGAACTAGATTAGGGTGCTCAGAGCTCCAGCAAGCCTGACCTTAAATGTCTCCAGGGATGGGTCTTCTAGCAGCAATTTGGGCAACCTGTTCCAGTGTTTTGTGACCCTCATCATAAATGAATTCTTCCTTATATCTAGTCTGAATCTTATAGTTTAAAACTCTTACCCCTTGTCCTATCACAAGAGGCCCTGATAAAAAGATTATCCCCATCTTTTTTGTAGGGCCCCTTTAAGTGTAGAAAGGCCACAATGAGTCTTCCAAGAGCCCTCTGTTCTCCAGGCTGAACAAACCCAACTCTCTCAGCCTGTCCTCATAGGAGAGGTTCTCCACTCCTCTGATAATTTTGCTGGCCGCCTTCTTGAGCAGATCCATGTCATTCCTGTACTGAGGACTCCAGAGCTGGACACAGCACTCCAGGTGAGGTCTCGTGAGAGCAGAGCAAGGGGGCAGAATCACCTCCCTCAACCTTCTGGCCACGGTGCTTTTATGCAGCCCAGGACGCAATTGGCTTTCTGAGCTGTGAGTGCACATTGCTGGCTCATGTCTGGCTTTTCTTCCACCATCTGGCTTTTTATTTTCCTATGAATGAGCAAAAAAAAAGTTTAAAAAGATATGTAAGCTGGCTAATAATCTTAACAGTTTAAAATCCTTTGAAAATCAATGCTTATGCCAAACTGCCAACAAAACAAACAGAACTTTGATAAGAATTGAAAAACTCAGAATTTAACCAGAAGTTATCTATTCCTCAGAAGAGTGAATACTGTGCCTTAGCTATCAGTCCATACAATAATGTAGAAGAGGAACTTCAAAAGCACCTACACAGATTTTTACACTTTTATAACTATGCAGTGTCATTACCTTCAGATCACATCTGTCGACACTCATGTAGGAATCTGAACATTAATGATGAGAACTTAATACTGAGATTCAGGTGTTTTGTGAGGGTGGCTGAAGGTCTGATCTGTGATGTGGAAAGCTTAACTGTAAGGGTCCCTGATGAATTTGAAGGACTAGCATTCAAGAAGGGGAAGAGACGGAATTACATAGAGAAGCTAATGAGGGATCCTGAGATGGATCACCTTGATACTACACAGTCATCTGAGTGTACTAGTGGTACACTAGTCATTTGAGTGACACGTGTACATGCTTGAATGCTGTAATCTTTTTGTTATAACCTGGAATGCAAAAGTGTGTCAGGGTGCATTAAAATTCATGATACATTATTTGAACTTTACAAACATGCTGAAGAACTTCATTACCAATACACACTCAAATCTTGCTTTGACTCTACTTTCAATATTTTTACTGCAGCCTGATTTGTCAATATAGTGGCATTTATGGAATCCAATAGATGGTAAAATAGAAATGGCATCATCACTAACATTGTCTTTCCTAGCAAGTAGGGAACACACTGTGCACAGCTCTTTGCAGTGTCCTCATAGGGTAAGATCACAGAAAACACAAGCAATTTTTTCCTTCAGCTAGGGAAAGCATTTCAAGATAAGACAGTGAATGCTGTCACACTGGTGTTAAAACCAGACTGGAGCGGTCATAAGAATAAGCAATGCTATTGACTTAGAGAGAAAAGCTGCTTTGTTCTTAGCGTAGTTCCTTTTATTTGCCAGAATGCCACAGCAACCTCAAACTTTTTCTGTTTCTTTGAAACAATGTTGTCAGCAATGGCATCTGTAGTCATTTTTTACCATACAAGACCATGTACCAAACTTGTGCAAGTTAGTACTATTTTTATTTGTATTCATATGAGTGCCTGGAGAATGCAGTGGTGACAACAACATAATTTCAATATGTGCCTCACTTCAGTGGAGTGATGCAGAAATACTCAAGATATAGCTAAGAGCTGGGCATGCAGAATTTGTTAGAAAGTACAGAGCACTAAGATGATCACTAAACATGAGCATGAGAGAAAATTTTCAAAGGGAATCAGAAGCAACAAGCAATGGGTTTGTATTTTTTGGTACGTAGCTTAAAACTGTAGATCACTGACCTTATTACAGTGTAATTCAGAGCTCTTGGTAATGTGTTACCTCATGTACAGAGCAACGTCTATCAGATACAGTCTACTACTTGTAGTAAAATGGATGTACAAAGAAGGGATGCTCAAAGAAATGCAGAGCAAAAGATGTTCAGTTCTCAGCCAGGTACACAATGAGCAGCAACCACATTAGCCCACTCAGTAATCCAACGGCCCTTACTTACTATAAGACTGCTACATCCTCAAGTCTCCTGAAACACCCTCCTGCAGCCTCATTATAATAAGACTCAGCTGCTAGATTTGTAGAAAAAGTAGATGTTTTATCATCTTTAAACATAGCCACAGAGCTGTTTTCTGTGTACAATCCCACTCTTGCTCTCTAGAGTATCATCTTAGCATGATTTCTGGAGTCCCAGTATTAGATCTGTATGTACAATAATGGAGGACTTTTGAGACAGCACAAATTATTTAATGTGTCCTCCTTACAACCAAGAAGCCTTGGAGAAAAGGTTAATTGAGAAATTCAGAGTTCAGTAAAATACAGAGTCCAGCTTAGGTAAAAAAGATGAATATTCTGTTTTAAATGGACTGTATCACACCAGTAGGAGATGATGCCAAAATATTTCATTTTGTAGAGGAGCAAGCTCAGCTTTGAAACAGAATGGAAAGAGATAGCTAGATACTTGGTCTGCAGAACAGATCTTCTGGGACTACTTCTCTTCCCACTGGAGAATTGCGAACACGAAAGAAGCATTCAGGACAGGTTTTATGACGTCTGCTCAGGAGAATGTCTTTTGGTGAGGCACCAAGAAGAGATCGCACAGTATCACAACACATGCCAATCCTGTGAGTGTACAGCATTTAATCTCTTTTTCCATAAGGAGGAACAACACAGCCATCCCTGGAGATGCTTTTCTCACCATGCATCTCTTGGCCTATTCAGGGCACTGATTGAAAATGTCCCTTGGGAGAGGGTCCTGAAGGGCAAAGGGGTCCAGGAGGGCTGGACATTTATCAAAAAGGAAGTCTTAGTGGTGCAGAAGCATGCTGTCCTCATGTATCATGAGATGAACTGGCAGGGGAGACAACCAGCCAGGTGGAACAGGGAGACTTTGCAGGGACTCAGAAAAACAAAGGAGAGTTTACTACCTCTGGAAGAAAGGGCAGGCAACTCAAGAAGAATACAAGGATCTAGTTATGCCATGCAAAAACATCAGAAATGCAAAAGCCCATCTAGAACTCTGCTGTAACAGGTAATAAAAATGCTTTTCAAATACATTAGCAACAAAAAGAGAGTCAAGGACAATGTCCATCCTTTATTGGATTCAGGGGGTAACATTGTCACCGAGGATGAGGAAAAGGCTGAGGTACTGAATCCCAGAGTCACAGAATGTTAAGGGTTGGAAGGGACCTCAAAGATCAACTAGTCCAACCCTCCTGCCTTCTTTACCTCAGTCTTCAATAGTCAGACCAGTTATCCCCATGGTATTCAGCCTCTGGAGCTGGAAGACAGGGATGGAGAGCAGAATAAATCCCCCATAATCCAGAACGAAACAGTTAATGACCTGCTACGCCACCTGGGCACTCACAAGTCTATGGGGCCAGATGGGATCCACCTGGCTCAGGAGTTGCCAACCCACCCTTCATTAGTCAGCAGTCCTGGTTAACAGCGGATGTCCCAGATGACGGAGGCTTGTCAGTATGATGCCTGTCTACAAGAAGGGCCAGAAGAGGATCCAGGGAACTACAGGCCTGGCAGCCAGACCTCGGTACCGGCGAAGAACATGGAGCGGGTCACCTTAAGTGCACTCACATGGCACATGTAGGACAACCAGGGGATCAGGCCCAGTCTGCACAGGTTCATGAAAGACAGGTCCTGCTTGACCAAGCTGATCTCTTTCTATGACCAGGTGACCCACCTAGTAGTGAGTGAGGGAGAGGCTGTGGATGTTGTCTGTACCTTAGTAAAGCCTTTGACACCGTTTCCCGCAGCATTCTGCTAGAGAGGCTGGTAGCTCATGGCTTAGACAGGTGTACTCTGCTGGGTTAGAAACTGGCTGGATGGCCAAGTCCAGCGGGTGGTGGCAAATGAAGTTCAATCCAGTTGGCAGCTGGTCACAACTGGTGTCCCTCAGAGCTCAGTTTTGGGGCCAGTTTTGTTTGATATCTTTATCAATGATCTGAACCAGGGGACAGAGTGGGCCCTCAGTAAGTTGGCTGACTACACTAAATTGAGCAGGAGTGTTGATCTGCTTGAGGGTAGGGAGGCTCTGCAGAGTGATCTGGACAGGCTGGATTGGTGGGCCAAAGGCAACTGCATGAGGTTTAACAAGGTCAAGTGCCAGGTCCTGCGCTTGGGTCACAACAAGCCCCAGCAGCGCTACAGGCTTGGGGGAGAGGGGGTGGGGGGACAGGAAGGGATCTGGTGGTTCTGGTGGACAGCCAGCTGAACATGAGCCAGCAGTGTGCCCAAGTGGCCAAGGCCAGCAAGGTCCTGGCTTGTATCAAAAACACTGTGGCCATCAGCATTAGGGAAGTGATCGTGCCCCTGTACTCAGCAAATGTGAGGCTGCAGCTTGAGTATTGTGTTCAGTTTTGGGCCCCTCACTACAAAAAAGACATTGAGCTGCTGGATCAAATCCAAGGAAGGGTAACAAAGCTGGTGAAGGGTCTCAAGAACCAGTCTTCTGAGGTGTGGCTGAGGGAACTGTGATTGTTTAGGCTGGAGAAGAGGAGGCTGCAGGGAGACCTTATCGCTCTCTACAAGGAGGTTGTAGTGAGGTGGGGGTTGGTCTCTTCTCCCAAATAACTAGTGACAGGATGGGGCTCCACTTGCACTGGTGGAGATTTAGGTTGGATATTAGGAAAAATTTCTTTACTGAGCAATTGGTGAAGCATTGGAACAGGCTGCCCAGGGAAATGGTGGAGTTGCATCCATGGAGGTGTTCAAAAAATGTATAGATGGAACATGGTTTAGTGGTCATGGTAGTGTTAGGTTGATGGTTGGACTTGATGATCTTAGAGGTCTTCTCCAACCTTAATGATTCTGTGATTCTCTGATTCTAAGTGTCGGCTACTGAATAATTTGCCACAAGTACAGGAGCACCACTTTGTGATACCTGACTCACAACATGGCAACTGGAGGAGAGTGGCAGGATTGATGCCCGAGAGTCCTCTGTCCCTGGGTCAATATCACGCAAAGTGGATGCACTCCATCTTCAGTAGTGCTGTAGCAACACAAAAGACCACAGAGCCAAATGTGGGACAACATACCATTGACACTTGAGCTGGGAGAAGATGTAGTACAGTTAATATTTCCTAGTGTGCATGTCTGGAAGCAGAACAACTTCCAGTGCAAATAATATTATATATCCATCCAGAAGGACGTGGCACTAATAGTAATAAATCATCTGGCTATAGCTGCAGCCATGAACGAAATGCTCATACAGAACAACAGCATACATGATTTATTAAATTAGACTACTGTAAACCAGGTAAATTCTTATGCCCTGGCAACAGATTTATTTTTCTGGATTTTCTAGTATAAGACTGGTTAGACAGTACAGCCTTGCTCTGCAGAGTTGATTCGAGTTTGTGTTTTGCTCTGCCTTCAGTAGAACCATTAAAACTGCCAGCCCCAAGTTCCAGTTCCAGGTCCTAGTGAAAAAAAACTTCACTTGAGGCAAAAAGATAAGCTACTTTCCAATTTTTATAAAGCAGCAAGTGTGCTCGGAGATGCCTTTCACGTTACAGCTAAGTTCCCACTGCTGTGGTGAGTTTTAAAAAAGTTTGTTGAAGCTGAGGGTGCCTGTCTGGCAATTAAGGTGTAAGATGTTCTTAAAATGCAAAACAGAGCCTAGATACGATCTGAAGCAATATTCTGGAATAACAAAAATCTGGTCTCAGAATCATGTTTGCAAAAGAAAGAGGCTGGCAGAGAAAATAAAGAAGTACTGAAATACTGGCTTAAAATTTTGATGTTTGACATTTAACTGTGGTCAAATCAATGCAAGCTTTGGAGTGCTAGATGAATTTAAATCCTACTCTGGTAATTATATGAGGAGTATGAAGCAATATAGAAACTCTTAAAACATCACCTCCTACTCATTTACATAGCAAAATTAGAAACTGTTTGAATCCTTGCCATATTTTTGAAACAAGACATTTTTATAAATTAAAATAATTTAGGAAAAGATTGCAGAAGTCTTTAGGTGCCTGTGGCATAGCTCAAACAGTATTTAGATGCTTGCGTTCAAGTGAGTGAGTCACAAAAATTCTGCCTGTGGCATACATACCTGAAAGGCACCTAAGCTGTCATCAGTAAAGTTATTTAGGCACCTAAAGTACTTCTAATGCATATTCCCAGAGGCCCTCTTATCTTGGATGAGATGAGTGTCTCAGCAGATATTTTGTTCCACTGTGTGTTTAGGCATTCTCAAACTAGTTGTTTAGGTGCCTAAAATCCCATGTAGATCAGGCATGGTTACAAAATGCCTGTACCAGCACCACTGAGCTCAGCACCAAGCAGAGAGTTCGTGCGCCTACTGTTACTCCAAAATCATTTGAATGAACACCCCTGTGGGGTGCTGCCCATCACTCACACGACATAAAAGGTGAGTAACAGTAGCGCTACAGCTCAGCATCTTCTTATAGCGGAGTAAACAAGGTATACACAAGTGGCAAAAGTTTCTGCCCCTGTGCTCAGCACTGGGGAGGCCTCACCTTGAGCCCTGTGTGCAGGGCTGGGCCCCTCACTGCAAGAAAGACACTGAGGGGCTGGAGCGGGTCCAGAGGAGAGCAACGAGGCTGGGGAAGGGACTGGAGGGAAAGTCCTGTGAGGAAAGGCTGAGGGAGCTGGGGGTGTTTAGCCTGGAGAAGGGGAGACTCAGGGGGGACCTGATCACTCTCTACAACTGCCTGAAGGGGTGATGTAGTCAGGTGGGGGTCAGGCTCTTCTCCTGGGCAACCAGTGACAGGACAAGGGAACATGGTCTGAAACTGCATCAGGGAAGGTTTAGGTTGGATCTCAGGAAGCACTTCCTCAGGGAGAGGGTGCTCAGGCACTGGGATGCACTGCCCAGGGAAGTGGTGGAGTCACCATCCCTGGAGGTGTTTAAGGAGAGGCTGGATGTGGCACTTAGTGCCATGGTCTGGCTGATGTGATGGTGTTGGGACATAGGCTGGACTTGATGATCTCAGAGGTCCTTTCCAGCCTCAGCGATTCTGTGATTCTGTGACTCTGTGACTCTGTGAAGTGGCTACGAGGGACTTGGGAGCTGTAAATCCCTCCCTTTCATAGGTGCCTGAATCCCAGGGACAGAGAAGGGGAACTTCAGACAGATCCCTTGTTTCGGCATTTTCTCTGCGTCCCTCAGCTTGACGCCCTGGCTGTTATGAATCCCACAGCCTGGGGTCTAACTCTTT
>NW_009693864.1:0-319 GCF_000703405.1 Apaloderma vittatum | reverse complement strand
TCTTTCCCTCAGGTGAGTAACTCAAGACTGCAAATTTCTGTCTCTGAGCTGGGCACTAGAAAGTCAGTGCCCTTCAGATCTGGGGCCCTGTGCATCTGGGTCTTTATGATGTTTCATCTTCATCCTAACAGATCACAGAATCACAGAATTATCTGAGTTGGAAGGGACCTTAAAGATCATCTACATGCAAATCCTTGCCATGGGCATGGACACCTCACACTAGATCAGGTTGCTCAAAGCCTCATCCAACTTGGCCTTGAACACTTCTGGGCATGGGTCATCCATGACCATCCTGGGCAACCTGTTCCCTTGCCTCACC
>NW_009693863.1:0-7342 GCF_000703405.1 Apaloderma vittatum | reverse complement strand
TTATAATTTATTATTATTATTAAACTTCCCTTTCCAGAGGGGAAAGTTTCCTTCTTGGCTGTTTCATTCCAGTCAGATTCTCACAGCTTCCGTCCAACCCTGTTTAGCACCCAGGTAACCCCCACATCTCCTCTGATGACATCAGCAGTGGAGGTTCTTTGTAATAAAGTCACCAATGTGTATAAAAGACCCTTTTTCCTTGCTTTTTCACCCACCAACAGGGGCTCAGAGCATCGCGGCCTGACAACGCCAGAGAAGAGCTTAACTAAAGTGGCAAGACAGCTGTGGTGAGTTCTCCTGCCCCTCCTGGGACACTTTTGTCCCCGACCGTGCCTTGCTCAGAGCTAGCCAGCACGCTGCAGCCAGCCTCTGGCCCGTTTTGCAGCTAGCATTAATTAAAACACACCAGATCTCACCCCAAAGTTTCACGAGTCACTGATTCATGAGGTGTGTAAAGAGGGCATTTACGGAGGATGATGGGTCACTGTGGCCACAAAGGGGTTTTGTTCCTCCCTAGCACAGGCCCAACAAGTTGGACTGTCTAATCGGAAAGATAAAGCCGCAGAGTTATTTTATGCTTCTTGAATTGTTTCCTTTAATAGGAAGTGCTGCTTTACTCTGCCTTGTGCTTCTGAAACAAATATTTGTGTTCCAAAAATATACAGTGTACACATACTCTGTAGCTATAGATACAAACATTTACAAAGAAAAGAGCAGGCTGGAGTGGAATAGCTTGAGAAATCTCTCGCCTTTCCTTCTGGCCCTCCCAGAGCAAGACCAACTGGGCTCACCATGCCATAGCCGGCTCAGGGCTACTGAAAAACACATGAGAAACACCATACCCTTGGCGATTTTATGAAACAATGCGGATCAAAAAATTTCCACATGTTGCAGAGGTTTGGAGTTTCTGTTGCCTCTTCCCAGCCTCATTCTTTTGTCCCTACGATCTGCCTCCGTATCTGCACCCCACATCCAAACCGACCTCAGCCCACCTGTCCGTGGCTTCTCCACTGCCGAGGGGCTGATCCCTCACATGGGAACCGCTCAGTTTTACACCAAAGAAGAAAATGTGGCTCCCCAGACATTGCTTTCTTCCAGAATTCTTCCTCAAACTAAGGGAAACTGGGTACACCCTACAAGCTCAGCATTTTAGCGAATAGGTCGGTACGGGAATGTCATTCCTGGTATAAATGTTTGTACGGGGTGAGCCGGGAGTGCCGGGTGAGCCGGAAGCGCTGGGTGCGCAGCATGCGCGGGGTAGCCCAGAGGAGGAGTATGGATGTGAGGATAAAATCCTGGCGGCAGGGGGCCATGGGTCGGTTGCTGTACTGGACCTGAAATCACCAGCTGGAGCAGGCTGCGGAAAGAAATTCAAACAAACATGAGGATTATTTAGAGAAGGCTCTCCCTAGCCCACCAGCACCTGGCTCTAAGGACAATTCACAACCAAGACAAAACAACAACGAAAAGCAAGAGGACAGCAATTCAGTTATACTCTTTACAGCTTCTAAAAGACTTTTTTCCCCTTTCTCCCTTCTTTTTTTTTTAAAAAAAAAAAAACCAAACCAACCAAACTCTTTTTTTTGTGTGTGTTTTTTGCAAACACTTGCAAAGAAGCAAGAAGCAAAGTGCAGTTCAGCTCAGGGTCAGGTAAAACAAGCAAAGAATGCGGGCTAAGACAACTCCAGGGCAGGCTGCTTGCTGAAATTCCATCTTCCCTTTCTGTGCATGTTCTGACACAGGCTGGGCAAGATCTTCTATATGGTGGGAGTCACTGAAGTCTCCTTCAGTTGAGAGTCCAGCTTGCAAGAGAAGTAGTAGCCAGCACTATAACCTCTACCCTCACACTAACCTATGTGCAAATAAAAGCCAACTTCCAGAAAGCAAAAACACAATTTTAGAGGAGATTTTTATCTCAGCAGCCCTCAAGTGTGTGTCCTGGAATACCCATCGATATCAACACAGCTGCAGAAAGGTCTCTTACTTGTTATGTGGTAGCCTGGAGCACACAGTTCTCAAGTCATCTGAAAGAGGACAGAAGACATAACAGTAAGGGTAAGGCAGAAATTAGAGCATTTCTCCTCTTCATTCTCCTTTCTAGGAAGATGAAATTACTGACAAATTTCCAGTCATCATCAGATCCAGAATCCCATTCTCAGGCCGAAAACATCCACAGGAGAGAAAATGTTTCTCCATCTCAGCCATCGTTACCTCAGCTTCCCACACCAGACACTTTATTGGATGTTCAACATCGAACCGACGCTGCCGTATGGGAAATGCAGCTTCATTTCAAGGCAGATCAAGCCTTAGTACAGAATTTGCAATACCAGTATACTCTCAAGAAGTAACTAAGACATAGGAAATACAAGGTATGACTGCCCATAGAATATGGCATTCATAAAGAGAAAGGCATCAGGTCAAAGCAAGGCAAAGCTTGCCCAATAGCTGCTTTGTACTGGTTAGGGGGTTTTGTAATTGGTGCTAGCATAAACAAAGGGTTGGGCTTTTTAAGATGAGGTCTACCTACTAGAAATTGCATCTTTTTTGTAATATCCAAACTTCTGCTAAAGCAGAATAGCTAGAACCAAGGTATTTAACAACATACCGTGTTGTTAGAGTCCTTACAGGAATAGCTTGAGAACAAAGTCCTGCATTTGTAGATATACCTACTAGAAATTGCATCTTTTTTGTAATCTCCAAACTTCTGCTAAAGCAGAATAGCTAGAACCAAGGTATTTAACAACATACCGTGTTGTTACAGTCCTTACAGGAATAGCTTGTAGATAAACGCACTCTCAAAATACCAAAATAACTGCTATTTCAGCAGCTGCTTACACTGAATTATCTTTCACTTCTACAGTAAGAGCAAGTGCTCAGAAAATACCGAGTAAAAAGCTAAGAAAAAACACAGCTGAAATAATCCAGCAACTCAACAAACTTCACTTATCTGCTTGTTCTGATTACACCCAGAGCTATTTATAAAAGATTAGAAAGAACAACATTGAGATTTGACCCACTGAGGCAAAAACCTCTGGCTGGTTAGGCAGAGGCCACTCTCTGCAGCCTGCACTAACTGTCCCGGCTTTTGGGCAACTTTGAGCCTTCTGGTTGGCAAAAATGACCTGTTTGCAAAAGAACGTATCAAGAAAACGGTACGTCTGGCTGACCCTGTGCTGTGTTGAGGCACTTCCTTTTTTGGACTCTGCAGGTCTTCTGGAAAGAACTGGTTTTGGCAACAGGAAAGGCAGATGAAAGCCGTGTTAGTGACTCCTTTACTAAGTTTAACTGAAAGTGTACACACCGTAATGGGGTCTCATTACAGGAAAGCTGAAGGCCTAGAAGTTCGAGATGAAGAGCTTTTGTTTGCTATTCAAATTCCTTGTCTAGCACACACCACCCCATGGGTTTATCTGCCTTATGGACCCTTCTCCAGCAGGCAAACTCAGAGAAACACAATTAAGCAGTGCTTTTTAAACAGCTACAAGCAATCCTGAGGGGGCTAAATTTGTCTCTGTGCCGGAAACCCAGACATAACCCCCATGTGGCACACTGCAAGGTCAAAGATCAGTTCTTCAGCTCTGCAAAGTGATGCACCAGTCACCTGCACCAATGATCTCTCCTTTCTTACTCCCCATCCAGTTATTTTCCCTGAACTACTTCCTGCACTATCACTTCCTAAGTGTGGCAAACTACTGCTTCTGCTG
Source organism: Apaloderma vittatum (assembly GCF_000703405.1). Classification (NCBI taxonomy): domain Eukaryota; kingdom Metazoa; phylum Chordata; class Aves; order Trogoniformes; family Trogonidae; genus Apaloderma; species Apaloderma vittatum. The sequence continues at coordinate 3,638 of NW_009693863.1, read as the reverse complement.
TGAACACATAACCTTTACTCTCCTCATCCCAAAACTCCCTCATGCAACATTCACACACCGGAGGAGAAGAATCCCATGCCAGGGTCTCTGCCAGCCCCAGCGACTTACCTCTGGTGCAGAGGAGCGCTCCTGACGCCATGGCCACTTGCAAAGCCTGAGCCAGCCTGTCCAGAGCCAGTTCAATCTCTTTGGATGCATTGAGAGGATTGAGTTCATCAGACAGTCTGTTGATTTCCTCAACGAGAGGAACCACGTGGTCAAAGGGTACTAGCCCCAGGCGCCCATAAAGGTTCTTCTCCGTTAAATGCCCTTGAAGCATCATAAGAACTTGCAGGACACTTAGGTGCAGTTTTGAGTAGAGCTGGTGGCAATCTCTGTCTTCTCCTGAAGTCGAGTCCTTGGCAATTTTGCTGGGCGGATGTCCGTTTGAGAGCGAGGCCTTCTTCTTCTTTTTATAAGCCAAGGGGGCCTTCACGCACCAACGGATAAGTCCCGTCAGTGGGGTGAGCTCTAAAAACCCTATTGGCAGGTTGGCTGCGATAGGGGTATTTAGAAAGGTGATGAGGATCAAGCGGGGGTCTTCAAAGATCCAGGAAACAATCAGCTCGAGCAGATCCGAGGGAGGGATGAGGTCATCTGAAGATGGGAAGGTTATTGTTGGGTAAGCTGAGCCTTGCACCAAAGCACAAGACAGCAGCCTTTAATTATTAATCTCTCACACACCCTCTTCCTGCACTGCCACAATTACAATTTCAGAACCTCCAGAACAACGTTAGGTTTTTTTCAAGATACCGAAGACAGATGCCCGTTTGTCCCAGGGAAGACACAATCACATTCCTGTCAACTTCACCTTCTCCGCCCATTCTGAAGACACCACCAAATGCCAACATTTAATCCCTTTCCCAGCAAAGCTTCTGTAGTTTTCTTCTCTCCCACCCATCATCTGCTCAAATTTTCCTCTAAACTCAGTCTCCATTTATCCCTTGCCACAGGAAGTACAACGGGCAAGGGAACAAGGAAAACCTGTTGGCATTTCTTCCTCCTCACCCCAATCACTCCACTCATTTCTTCGGCTTTTGTTCCTAGACCCACTCCATCAGGTCCCCGTGTCCTCTGCCCTCCGTGGAGGACACTGCCCTTTGTGTCAGGTGTTACCTGGCTGCTTCTCCAGCCAAGACTCTCCCTTCAGACACGGAGCAGTTATTTTTACTCTCACCCCAGTGAGAGATGAGGCAAGAGCCACACCTCTGAGCTGCTTCTGGCAATAATTACACATAACAAGCATGTTTAGAACATGGGGAGCTAATTCCTTGGCAACAGTAGCGTGCCTCTAACTTCGAAAGGCACAGTTTGGAAACACTTACCTGAAGAGAGGTCATAGAGAGCAGTGACAGATGTGATGAATTGGCAGCAGAAGCGAGGACTGGCACTGAATATCTGCTTCAGCGTCTGGATGGACCCAGGCACCAAGTTGCAGTAGTCATCGACCAAGGCTCGGGCTAGCCTCACGCAGTACACAGCGGGGGTTCTCTGCCGGGGTGCGGGACAGCACGTAGGGAAAAGCAAATTAAACCCAGTCACAAAAACTTCTACAGAGCCAACTTTAAAATCTGCGTCACCTAAACGCTGCACCTGCCCACATCACCCAGCTGTTTCGCTCCTTCAACGTTTGTGTTTCCACTTTCACAAAAATAAAGTGTGCTTTCTCTCTGCATATCAAAGAACCACTCAGAGAGAAGAAAATTACTATTTCACAATATTAAAACAAATGGTGATATTTCGTATTTATAATATCTGTAGTTTAAAATTAAAACCTTTTATGTCAATATTTTGACTTAGATGGAGATTTTTTTTACTACTTCAGTGACATCCTTCTGTAGTTCAACTAAAGTAGCAGAACAACTGGTTCAGCAACTCTCAGTTACACTTGACATTTTTAATGTGGAAAAAATTCTGTGCAATCTTCACGTCACTTACAATGTGCAAAAAAACATTCACCTTCTTCCACTATCCAGATTACATCCCCTCCTTCTCTACCAAAGCTCACATGTGGGAACAGGGGGACCCCACAAACACAGCGATACTGCATTCACGGATATGAATACCAGACACAGGTTTTTAGAGCCCAAGTCTCATGAGAGAGGTGTGCTGCTTCTGCCATGCCCAAACTTGCACCCAAACGACAGTTTATTTCCCAAACTCCAGAGTCAGCTTCTTTGGGCAACGTGACCATGGCCTGCCACGGTTTTGATCCCTGTGTTGGTCAAACCCCCACTCATCTCTTTCAACATGCTGCAGTTGGGTGAAAAATAAAAATAAAAAAACTTTCACCCATAGTAAAATAATTTTTTTTCTGCTAGTGCAGCAGATAAATGGATCAGTGAAAGCTCTCCCTTATGCTGGAGCAAAGGAATGGACACAAGCACAGACGAGGGGCTGAATGTTGCTGCAGCAGCCACCTGTGGTATCAGCTTAAACTGCCACGGAGGAGCAGCTGACTGCAACTGGCTGTCACCAACCGTTAGGTGACACTCTGCCCTAGGCCACCCGCATCCCTCGAGGCACCCTCCCTCGATCCTTCCCTGAGACTGCCCTCCCTGCACAGAGCTGTACCTGTAGCCAGAAGGCAGCACACTCCAGAACAGGAACCCTGCACACAGCCACTGCCATGGAAACTAGCTTTCCTAGTAAAGCCATCCTGCTGTCATCTGCTTTGTTTCCTTGAGGGCTGAAGAGAGATGAGAAAATGACCTGCCGGACTGAATCCTTGGTTTGCTCTTGGAAATAATTGCACATGATCTCAAGGAGCTGAAGTTCCTGAAGTGAATTCAGTCTCTGAAAGAAAACAAACACAAAGCTGCAAAATACACTGAGGGTCTTGAAGAGTCGCTTTGGTGATGAACTGGCAGCATGGAAGTGATGAAAAGGCAGGAACAGTAAAGGCCAAGAGCTTCCCTCAGATGTCAGAAACTCAATCATGAACATATTCAAGCTTTCTGAACCACTGCTGCATTTACCTAGTTACACTGAAAAGCTCTAGGTTGGATTTGAACACCTGGACACCCAAGAGTGGTGCTTGCTGCACCAGCAAATGCTGCCTGTGAACTGAGAGATGAGACCAACTGCAATACTGGCATGAAAAATATTTCCTGTCTCTACAAATAACAGCACTAAGGGCACCACTGAGCAGCTAGGGGGGGTCAAAGGTGGGCCCAGCAGCCTACCAGGCCCCAGGCCCATGCACCCCAGCATTCACCAGAAGCTGTGGTTTCTTGTTGCTGCTCTCTGGGAGGCCCCCATCCCAGCTCCAACCCACACCCAGCCATCTAAAAACGCTGGTAGGGCCCATCCTCAGTACTGGGAGGCTGTGGACAGTCCTCAGGGGCCTCGATGCCCACCACACCTCTTCAGGACCCTGTCTGATCTTCCAAAGTCCTAGCCAGTCCCCTGGGGTCTTGCCAGCTCACACCTTCTCCACTAAAAAAGCCCTGTCACCAGCACCCGGGGGACGTCACCCTGTCCCCTTGGGGCCTCAGTCTGCAGCAGCAGCCCCCCACTGAGCTCATCCTGCTCTCCTAAGGCCTCGGTCTCCAGCAGCAGCCCCCTCAGGGATCCTGTTCCGAGCTCTCGGTGTCTCG
>NW_009693862.1:0-18569 GCF_000703405.1 Apaloderma vittatum | reverse complement strand
GGCTGCCGGTCAGGGTCAAACCACGACAGAGTTATTGTTGAACTGTGGTTGAATAGGAAGTGATACCTTTGCTTGTGTGGCTCTTTTCTAGCCATTCACAGCTAGTTGAGATTGCTGCTGGGCTGTGCTGGCTCTCAGCATGCAGTGGTATATGGTGGGTTTCAGCTCCTCTGGACATAGTGGAATAACAAATGGGATCTGCAGAGGCAGAAAGGTTGCTTCCTAAACAGGTTTTTTGTTCCCTTTGGAAAAAAAAGAAAAAGAAAAAGAAAAAGAAAAAGAAAAAGAAAAAGAAAAAGAAAAAGAAAAAAAAGAAAAAGAAAAAGAAAAAGAAAAAGAAAAAGAAAAAGAAAAAGAAAAAGAAAAAGAAAAAGAAAAAAAGAAAAAAAGGAAAAAGAAAAAGAAAAAAGAAAGAGAGGTTTGGGGAATGTCTTTTGGTCACGTATGTTTCTTTTTCACAACACTGATCAAGCTGGCACTGAGTGTATTTAAGTTCCCGGTGGTTGTCTTCATACTTTTAGTAGTTTCACAACTACTTCATTGATAAAATATAGCTGTTTTTCACAGAAAAAAACACTAATCTTTGCCAAATGTAGATACAAAGCAACCATATATAGTCTGGTCTTTGCCAGTCTGCTTTCCTTGTTTTTAACAGTGCTTTCCCCCTGCTGGGAATCTGTCTTTCTGGAGCAATATGGAGGGCTTAATCCTTTCCTTCAAGCTTTAAGCACTCAGACTCTTCTCCTAAGACAGTAACTATAGCAGTTTTTGAACTTAAAATGGCAAAAGCTGTGGGTCAAATATCCATGATGAATCACTGGTCTTGAGAAAATGAGAAATCAGTAAAAGCTTTTGATCTGTCAAGTTCATAAATTGAGGTGTTTTCTTCATCAGTAACCCAGCTGTTACCCTTAATATAACTGCTCTGTAGAGCAGTCTCTGCTATCTCAGAACCTGGATGGAGTTTCTGAGATTGAAGTTCTAGGAAAAACTCTTCCAAGGGCCTATATCATAAGACATTTTTCCAATCGCAATTGAAAGTAGTGTAATAGCAGAATTTCTACTGAACATGGGGTTGAGGGTATCTTCACTGTATTGCCTTAGTTCAGTTTCCCAGTGACAGGAAAAGTTAGGCAGATTTCTTTGTTTTAAAATGTTATCTGAATTTGTTTAGGGAGAATCTAGCTAATCCTTTAGTACCTTCAGCAGCTTGTAAAACTACATAAAGGTTTCTCTACAATGACAATTTATGGCAATGCAAAACTCATTTAAGAACCTACAACTCATGCCCCTACGATAGGTAGCCAGTAGGAAGAAAATGATGAGAAATTCTGTGAAGATTGTTACTGGCACGGCACGTATTTGTAACCAGGTGGAATCCACTTTTTTGCCAGACTTACGTTTAACAGTAGCAAGTAAAATCAAAATATAGATTGTATAAGGACCATTTGAAGGAGTTAGGTCTGTTTAGTTTGAGGAAGAGGAGGCTGAGGGGAGACCTCATCACTCTCTACAACTACCTGAAAGGACATTGTGGAGAGGTTGGTGCTGGTCTCTTTTCTCGGGTAATTAGTGACAGAACTAGAGGGAACGGCTTCAAGCTTAAACAAGGTAGGTTTAGACTAGACACTAGGAAGAAGCTCTTCACGGAAAGAGTTGTGGGATATTGGAACAGGCTGCCCAGGGAGGTGGTTGAGTCGCCATCCGTGGATGTGTTTAAGCATCGCTTGGATGTGGTGTTGCGTGATATGGTCTAGGGCTGAACTTGCAAGTAGGGTTAATGGTTGGACTCGATGATCCCAAGGGTCTTTTCACAACCTGGACGATTCTGTGATTCTGTGAAAAGAAAACGGATATTGCTGTTGAAGGCGTCCAGTGGAAGATGAATGCTGGGATGTGTGCTTGATGCAATGGGTGTGAGAAAATCCATGACAGCTAATTTGAACTAGATCTGAGTAGCCTTTTCCCCTACACTCTGGCAGGGTTAACGACAACGGCAATAAGCCAAACATTTTTTTCTATTCTTTTTATTAGTGATAAACTGTCCATGGGACAGCAATGTGCCCTTGTGGACAAGAGAGACAATGGTATCCTGGAGTTCATTAAGAAATGTGTCCAGCAGGTCTAGCTATGTTCTCTGTCCCCTCTACCCTGCCCTGGTGAGACCACATCTAGAATATTGTATCCAATTTCAGGCTTCCCACTTCAGAAGAGAGAGTGATCTGCTGGAGACCGTCCAACGGAAAGCTACGAGGGTGACTAAGGGACTTGGACATTTCTCCTATGAAGAGAGACTGAGAGAACTGGGGCTGTTTAGTCTTAAAAAGAGAAGGCTGAGAAAGGATCTTATTAGTGTATACAAGTATCTGAGGAGTGGGTATCAAGAGGAAGGTGCCAGTCTCTTTTTGGTGGTGTCCAGTAATAGGACAAGGAATAATGGGTAGAAGCTAGAACATAGGAAGTTCCACAAATATACGAGGAGAAACTTCTTTACTGTGAGGGTGACAGAGCCCTCTCCCAGAGAGGTTGTGGAGTCTCCTTCTCTGGAGACTTTCAAAACCTGCCTGGACACGTTCCTGTGTGGCTGCCCTAGGGGATCCTGCTCTGGCAGGGGGGTTGGACTAGATGATCTTTCGAGGTCCCTTCCAACCCCTAACATTCTAGGATTAACATTCTATGATGAATAAAAAAATCATTATATATGGAGCACATATGGACTAGAGAAAATGTGTATATACACAAACATATATACAAAGATTGATGTGACAGATTACTTAGAAATCTATGGCAAATGTAGGCCAGTGGCCAGGAGCCTGGTCTGTGAGTTCTCCTGAGAGAATATTCTGTTCTAAATCATCAGTAAGGCCTTTTGCTTCTGCAGCATTTGTCAGGTCTTTCAGCTGATACTCCATGTCAGATTTTGGTCATCTGTTTATGATAACAGAGGCAGAAATGCCAGAAGGAACAGATGAACTCCTCAGAAGCAAACTTTGTGTTCCTATATAAATATCCTTTGCAATAAAGTGAAAGGAAGAGAAAATACAGCAAATCTGTTATATGGTATCAGCAAAAACTGCTGCTAAACAGAATGTTTTTATGAGCAGTCAGCAGATTGCTGAGACAGAGATATTAACCTAGTAACCGTATAACAAATTGTGGTCACAATGTAAGACAGTTCATTTGCATCGTCTTGTGCTTATTCTAAAGGCAAATAAAGACCTACTGTTTTTAGGTGATTTGTCAGGTTTATTTTTCAGTGAAGAATCATATTCCCTTTTTCTGGCATTCAGCAGACTGCAACTTAAGTCAGAGGGCTTCAAAAGATCTCATTATCTTCTGATTTATTAGTGTGATTTTGCCTTCTCTCCATACAGATAAGTCCCTTAAATCTCTTTGAAGGCTTTTGTGTTTAGACTCATTCAGGGCAACAGCTTAGTGAACATAACAGTAGCTAACTTAAACTTCACAATAAATATCCTGTCAGGTTTGTGTTTTTTTTTCTTTTGTACCCAGTGTAATTTTGGGGCTCTTTGTGTGTGTGTAATAGTCTTAGCAAATCAATTCGAAAACTGATGGTTAGGCCTGAAGTCCAATGAGTTTCCTACTGTTCAATTCATGTCAAAGTAAGTTAGTTGAAAAACTTCCATGGGACCCAGAACTAGATCAGGCTCCACATTTTTAACAACACTCATATGACTTATAGAGCAGAAAGTAAAGTTATAGTATGCATTTGCTTACAGACCTAGGGGGGAAAGTATACTCTCAGCAGCTACTAAATGGAGTTTATGCCTGAACAGTTTCTGGCTTGAATTGTCAAGGGAGAACACTGCACTCTGGCTACATGTGGATCTATTCATTGTCTGCAATAATCAAGATAGAGAGGACTTTACCCCTTCAGACAACTAAGTTCCTCTCCAGACAGCTAAAGGAGATAAAACAAGATCAGGAAAAGGACATTTTTCGTTATCTTCCCACTAGCTTTTACCCTTTGTAACTCTAGTTTTAGGACAACAGCTTTCTGATGACGTATCCATGCACCAGTGCAATCAGCTGAGAGATGCTCAATTTGAGTAGAGCTTTTACCATGCTGTGGCCTATCTTCTATTTTAAAATATCCTGGACTAATGGCATGGTGGCACACTGAAGCAAACTGCAGAATCCTGCTTGCAATGACTAAGTACAAGTTGTCTTAGACCACAGGGGGCTGAGTTGTCTCATATATATTGCATGCCCTGCCTGCATGTATAATTTACTGTTAATAGAAATATTTCTTAATACGGTAAAGATGGGTTGCAATGCATAATTTTTGAGGTTAAGCTTGCTGTTTTCATTTACAAGACTGTCCTAAATGTTAAACATTCAGTTAAGTTTTTCAAGTTCATGATCTAGAAGTCCAGGAAAACATATGAAGTAGATGATTGTTTTTTTGTGTCATTCCCACACTCTGGTTACACCTCAAAAAACACTGATGTCTGAACAGTTGGAAAGCATCCATCTTCTCTTGCAAGGCCGCATTTCATCTGGAACATCTGGCGTAAATAAGTAAATTCCTTTTAGATGCCGAAATCTTGTTATTTTGAAATACTTTGCAAATTTTCCAAGGTTGAATTTTTTTCCTTGCTTGTGGCTTATGTTTGACTGCAGTTAATGAATATTGTGTGTTTGGGATAGAAATGCTCTCCTGTTTCACCTGAATAGAAACTACTCCTACGTTTGTGCCTTTTCAGCACAAGGCAGTTTGTAACTAAACAGCACATTTCCATAAAATGTTCTATTCGCAATTTTCCTATTTTCCTTTTAATAGCAAGACCCCAAAGAAAATTAGGAATGGATTTATTGACAGCATTTAGAGGAATGGATGAGAGCTGCCAGCAGGGTCCTTGCAGCCCAGCTGCGAGCTCTTTCAGCCATTGCAACACCAGCAGGTCAAACTGCTTCGGAAACTCATTTCTCAACACAGGTTGGAAAAATCATGAGCTCTGGTGAGACAACCTCCTTATTCAAGAGGTCTACTGAGATTTACAACTGAGATGCTACTCTGTGGGCCATAAAGCCTGAAGAAATTGTGCCATTTGCATGGGCTGTCTCATAAAGGACTCTGATCACAGCATCGTCTGCCCTTCTCGCTCCTGAGACCGGGTACCGGCCACCTGGCAACCACCCGGGGCAGTTCTTTGATTCTGGGGTCTGTTCCTGATGATTGTATGCTCATAGGCTTTACTGTCTTGTTCGTTCAGTGTAACAGAGAACCTCGTGATACATAAAGAAATATTTGCCCTTGGTTAATGGTGTACTATATTAGGAAAATTTAGAGAGAAGGTGTTGGAATGCATTCTCAGCAGGTGAAAGCTGCTAAGGTTTAGGTGAAGGGAAAGGTGCTTTGTTCTGCAGGAGCTGAGGATTTGCTGCTGTATGTCCACTGGGACACTGAAGACCAAACAAAATCTCAGAACAGAAGTGAGGGCAAGTTTTTAGAGAGAGCTATCATCTTACCCCTCTCCATTACTGGTGATAGATTTGGGGAAAACATGAACTTTTCAGGGCACATTCAGATAAGTCTTTCTTTGCTGAAAACTTACCTATTGTCCAATTGCTACAATGAGCCCAATACAAGACATTACTCCTCCTTTAGAGGATTTGCTTGCTTTTTTACGTGCTAAAGAAAGTAAAGCAGTGTTTACTTTAGAAAAATTGCATCTAGTACGAAAGATGAATTATCTCTTATGCATCTCCCTCTTCCACTTTGGATATGAGAACAAACTTCCAGGCAATATTACCTCTAAATTAAGAGAAATTTAAACTGTCAGGTGCAAATCAGGACTGTATAATTTAATGCTCATTGGAGACTACGTTTTTCACATGAATTTGTATGAAAATAGGCTTGGGAGCCTCAGTTCAGATTTATAACCAAGAATGAATTGCAAGTGATACTTGTTCAATTAGACAGAAATCATATTCACGGTTATCTGGCAAAGGCTGTTTGGCTTGGTTATTTGAAGTGTGGAAATTATTGGCTGCATAGTGCACAAAAATAGCCAGCATTTGGACTCATAATCAATGTTTCTACTTCTGTTGTTAGTCTGATCTGATCCTGTGCGTTACTGACCATGTGTAGTTAATGATAATTGGGTGCAGAGCAGACGGAAGTACACCACATCAGCAGGTTGGGGGTTGTCTATTGGTTTTGTCTCAGTGTTGCTGAGAACAGCTTTCAACTGTTTTGTCAACTTCTTGAGTCTCAGATTCATCAAGTGGTGCTGAATGGTAGCGATGAGTCAGCATTCCTCCACCTCCAGCAACAATACTTGTGCGAACTGGGATAAAATGAAAAAGTACTAGCTATGGGTGTATTGAAGGTCATATTTTTAAAGAGACAAATCATTTTGGATCATGTATTCTCCTCAGCCACTCTGAAACCTTCTAGTGGAAGACTTTTAAAGATCCACTTGCCTCTATTGCCTTTTTCGGCTTTATTTTTTTAATTTATCACTAAGATCTGGAGATCTGGATCTCACAGCCTGAGGATGAAACTGCAGCTTTCAGCTGCATACCCAAACTGAGGCTCTCTTCTCCCAGTTAGTTCATTTCTTTTTATTTTTTTTTTTAATAATGAAGATAATGGGCACAAATTTGAACCTAGAAGACTTAGCTGATTTTCAAGATTATTTCCTTTATCTAATTCTCAGGAACACTATGACATTTCCTTTTATCTTTTAAAAGGGTATGTGTTATAAATAGTTATTCCTTACAAAAAAGATTCTGCATTTTAAAGTAGATAACCTCCTCTGATGGGTTGGCTGCAGTCGAGCAACCACACTGCCTCCTGCTCACTCCCCTCGCATTATGCTCAGTCCCTTTGTTGGGGTGATGATGGGCAGTGCAGGTGAGCAGTTTCTTTCTGCTGCTCCTTGTTCCTCACACTTATCTTTCTCTTTTCCTTCCTTCTTACTCATTCCCCTTGCGCCAGCATGGCTTGTTCGTGGGCTGCAGTCCCCTGGGGGTGTCACCAGCTCCTCTGTGGAGCACCTCATCCTCGATTATTGACTCCCAGGGTCTGTTCTACAGAAATGTTTATCTGTACAGGCATGTGTACTAAACAAATTTGTCATCCCAGTAGGGGACGTTGATTTAGTCATAACTCATATCCTGTCTATTTAGATTCTGTCTAGGACTCCTAGGCCTACCCTCCCACTGAGAAATCAAAAGCAGTTGTTATATTTCCTGACACTTCTGGAGCATAAATGTCTTCCAAAGTGTTTGAAATGGAGTTCAGCTCTCCCTTTGCCTTTCTCGGTAGAAAGACATCTGCTCCCAGCTCTTCTCCAAGCTCCCAGTAAGACTTGTCTGTAGTTTGCCAGATGGTTCTGGGACAAGCAGCAAAGACTAGGGCTGAGGCAGGGCAGACCTGCTGTCCTTCAGCAGTTAGTAAGTGCCAGAAAGTTTAGTTTTTATACTGTGTTTTCAGGAGCTGGAAGAATAGATACGAAAGGGCTATGGCTGCAAACAAAAATTAAGACCAAGATTTTCAAGCACAGTCATTGCATGCCCATGTGCTTATAACAGATTTTCAGAAGCATTCCACATTTCATGCTCTCCAAGGGGAGGAATGCTTATTAAATGAAACCACTTCTTTTAGCAGGCTTGCTCTGTAGCAGACAGCATAGCTCTTGTGACTGCTTTTGTAAAGGCTGGAGTACAGGTTTATCTGCACTAAATTCAGTAAGGCTTTCCCACTTAGAGCTTAGAGCCAGAGAAGGATCCCAACCAAGACTCCTTGATTCATATATCTTCACACTAAGGAGCTTGAACTCCAGATATCTACCAGATTTGTAGCAGCAATAAATCTAAACACTTGTAAAAGCCTTTAATTATTTCAGACTTAAATTTTACCAAGGACTGAACCACAAGATAATAAGATGTGTCGCTAGAACTTATATGAGGGTGAGAAGTGAAGGAAAAGAGTAAATGGATGGCAGACTTTTCTGCAGAATTGCTATGACAGGCTTAAGCTGGTGTTAAGAGCACAACAAGGATTTAAAGCCAACTCAAGGATCCTATTACTACCTGAAATTCAAGCTAAGATAATGCAATAGTAAACATTACTTTAGAAAATTAACTTGTCAAATGAAAATATTTGCAAAATCATCCTTTAGTGCTCAGGTTACTGCAGTGGAAGTTCCTTTCCCAGATTGGTTTACTTTGATTCTAAGTTTACTTTGCTTCACAGTAAATATGGATGTTAATCAGCACACTAAAATGTAGCTGCTTAGATTATTTGTTTTTACTTTGTAGTTGCACCTTTTCATGAAATGATGAAAGAGGGAGCAGGAAGAGGGATCTCTAACCAAGAAATGTGAAGGTCATTGTAACAGAGAATCTGCATGGGTTTGCATCTCCTGCAACATCTGAATATTTTCCAGAATTTGTAGCTGTATTTTGTTTTAAATCTTTTTTTTCACATTCTATGAGAGAAGTGTCTTTGTTTGATATCCTTCTGTTTTAATGTGAGTGTGCAGTGAATATGAGTCCAACAAATGTTATCTTTAGATGTGAAACATCAGTTAAAAGGCTTCTTTCCTGACCAAAGTGATAGCAAAGTCTCTGGCCCTGGCAAGTGTTTTAGACTGAGCTGAAAATGCAGTATCGCAGCAAAGGTGACAATAAGGATCCTGGTTTTGAAAACATAGGTAATTTCTTTATCAGGCAACTCAAGCCAATCTCTTGAAGTGCTTTGCATATTAGGATCTGAATTTAAACTGAACTTTGGTTCCTGTTATGGACCTGTTGTGGAGAGAAGAGCCCTGGAAAATTGCATTCATACTGATCTGAGTTTTCCAGGTGTCCTGGTTCATTTCTGCTCAAAATTTTTCAAAAGCTGTTTTTTCAGCGAGCTAATGAAATCTATTTCTAGAGATATTCTGGAAATACACTGCTAGAATTTAATCCAGACTAATATGTGCACATTAATGGTAGATACTCTTTATCTGAAGTCCTGCATAGTGCTTTTTAATGATTTCAGTTTGACATCCGAGACCAAAGCATACTGGGAGGTTTTTGTTTCCCCATTGTCATGTAATGGATGGCAGGTGAGCTTTCAATTAATTGAGAGGAAATATTATATGGCTCTGATGTTCCCTTTCGGAAAAAGGTGGGCTATCTCTTCATCTTATAAATCTTATTACTAAACTACCTGTGCACCGTACATTATAGAAACGATCCCCAGCATGACCATGCTCCAGATACCACTCATTCCTCCTATATCCCACAGTAAAATTTAAAATTTTAGGAAGACTCGGAAAAACAGTGGTTTTCTTTCCTGTTTGTTGCATGCAGTGCTACAGGTTTGGGGAAGAGTGACTGGAAAGCTGTCCAGTGAAGAAGGACCTGGGGTGCTGGAGGACAGCCAGCTGAACATGAGCCAGCAGCGTGCCCAGGTGGCCAAGAAGGCCAACGGAATCCTGGACTGTATCAGGAATAGTGTGGCCAGCAGGAGTAGGGAGGTGATTGTTCCCCTGTGCTCAGTACTGGTGAAGCCACACCTCAAATACTGTGTTCAGTTTTGGGCCCCTCACTACAAGAAAGACATTGAGATGCTGGAACGAGTCCAGGGAACAACAAAGATAGTGGAGGGTTTGGAGAACAAGTCTTATGAGGAGCGGCTGAAGGAACTGGGATTTTTTAGCGTGGAGAAGAGGAGGCTGAGGGAACACCTTGTCGCGCTCTACAACTACTGGAAAGGAGCTTGTAGCAAGGTGGGTGTCAGTCTCTTCTCCCTAGTAGCTAGTGGCAGGACAAGAGGAAATGGCCTCAAGTTGCTCCAGGGGAGGTTTAAGTTGGACATTAGGAGGAACTTCTTCACTGAAAGAGTTGTCAGGCATTGGAACAGGCTGCCCAGGGAGGTGGTTGACTCACCATTCCTGGAGCTGTTTTAAAGACGAGTAGATGTCATGCTTAGGGACACAATTTAGCAGCTGACTTGGTAAGGCTGGGTTGATAGTTGGACTTAATGATCTTAAAGGTCTTTTCCAATCAAGACTACCCTATTATTCTATGATTCAATGTAATGGTTCCTGACTTCTTTGGAAATGTGACAGGAATGACAATCCTCTTCTTTCACCTACCCTACCAAAAGATAATTACCCAAAGCCACGTGGACTCACTGAGTGCCTTTGATTTTCAGCTCAGTCATTCAAAATATGGCTGTATGCAGTTCATCTGTCAAGGTCACCAAATTCATTTGGTACCATAATCACACCTTTTATGACTGTCCTTGAAAACTACAGAACAATTCCTCTCAGAGCTGCCAACTAAAAAACTTTTCATGAGTATGTCTGCACCTGGGAGAGCACTCCCCTTGTTTTTTCTTATGCAACCAGCCAACATATGCAACTGTGAAGCCAGTATCATCTGAGGCTTTGCTAGCCAGATGCATCTGCAGTCTCAGAGTCAATTTTCCCACTTGTGAAAATGGGTAAATATTTGTTTAAATCAGTAAAGAAACACCTAATTTCACCATTCCATTATCTGATTCTGAGGATCTGACAGACTCATCATTTCACTTTTAAATACTAGTTGTATCACTTAGTCACATATCTAGCCTTTCTTCCCTTTCATAGTTAACCTTTTCCATTAAAGACAAATGCAGCTCATTTATTTCAGCAATTTTATTCTATCCATTGTTTCTTTTCTGGTGCTAGGTTCAGCAAAAATATAAGAAAGACATTTAAAAGTGACTCCTTGAAAAACTGGCATTGCATCAGCTAAATGAAGGTCATGAGTAAATGCAAAGTCTAAAAATGACCTTTAAATGATGTCTCATAACAAGAAACTGAACTGTTATCCTTGATAAATCTTAAGTTTTACTCGTTCCTTGTTTTAGAAATACTAAATGGACTAAAAATGAGAGGGAATGAAAGGTTTAACATTTCTCTTGACAATTGAAACAAAACCTCACAGAACTTGGAGAAATAACATGCTTAGTCCTGAAAAGGCAAATAGGAGACTATCCAAATAGTTTTTCAATAAACTGTGGCATTAGTATTCGTCATCTGAAAGGAATAATCCAGTACTTACTCTTTTGGCATGTACTTTTCTTGACTTGTTGTATGTATAGATGTTGTGAAATATATATAAAATATATTTGAAATATATATGTATATATGTATTTTCATAGAGGTATGTATGCACAAACTATGCACTGTAGGATGTTGTTTCTTCTGGAGAAGACCATTAATATCCTTAATGTAGATGAATGAACTGATTGCAGAGGATGTTCTAGCACAGTCAGCAGAACTTGTTGATGAAGATGCTGTTCCTTTATAAGTATGAGTGCTGTAGTTAATTCTTTAATAAGGGGGATAGTTAGACTGGATTTTATTTAATGTGCTTGCAGCTGAAATACAACAAATATTCCTTTTTTTTAAATCTCTCTGATGCTTTCTTTCTCTGCAGTAGCTGAACATGGTAGAAATAATAATCAACTAATCTTCAAAAAAATTCTGTGAAGAGACCAATCTGAATGCTTAGCTTTAAGCAAAAGAGTAAAAATGTGTTACATTCAAAATCACAAATGCTGTAACAAAATCTGAAATCAAGACCTAATCTGGGGTAATTGACTGCACTGAGACCCCACTACACTTTTTTAGAGAGGAAACATAGCAAAGGTTTGTGAACTTGATGGATACTCACAATGGTTGTAGCCCAAGTTGCCAAGTTCACATCCCAGAAATGTCCAGGTTTTAGTCTTCTGTCTTGCAACGTGAAGAAGGAATGAATAGGATCTTTATGAACAGAAATTCTTTCAGTGTGGGGCTATCTATGGCTCTGCTGGAATATAAATGGCAATTACTTTTCTGTGATCAGTATTTCAGTGCCCTACTGACAAGTAAAAGCATACACAAGTACTGAAGATTATTTCAAGTATGAATGAGCAACTGCAGAGAGATTATTCATTACACTCTCCCACAGTTCAATCACAGAATTAATTAATTTCAGATGCTGAACAAAGGTTTTGAAATTTGTTCCAAGGAATAATGCTAGTGACTACGACATGGGGAATACCTGCTGCTTCTGAGGGACTGAACATTGCTTACTCTGTAGTGCAAGAGCTAAGTTCAGATTGATTTTTTTTTTGACGTTTTTGATCCAGTTCATTAGCAAGATAGTCAGGCGAGGAAATCCCTTATGCCCGGGGCTGTGCCACAGTCGCTTTGCTTGTATCTTCTAACTATAAAAACTTGAAAGAGACAATGACTTTTGTTCACTATTATGTGCAGTGCTACTTAGCCCAGAGAGCTTCTCTAGTATTGACATGGGTTAAGATCTTCATCAATACATATTATGAGGTATCACCGTAATGTCCATGGGCTTTGAAATATTCAGAGGATTTGTAAAGGAGATATGTTGATATCAAAGCTTCTTTCAAGCCTAGTTTCCACAAGGATCAAGTATAGCTGCCTCTAAGTTATAAAAACAGTAGAAGAATATTATATTGCTGCCAAAAGTTGAGAAGTTTTACAGATCTTTGGAATCAAATCTTTTCCTTACACCCACACACGATCAAATTATCCTGTAAAATTAGTTTGAAAATAATATCACAGTGTCAATTCCTACTGGATGAAGAGTGAGAGAAATGGAAACTGGGAAAATAACTAGGGAGGAATCAGACTGGAAAACTTTTGCAGCATCTTCAGTGGTTATCCAGTGAAGTCCCCTGGCCAGCAAGGAGCCATTACTATACTTACAAATTCACTTTCTTGGACCTCTTGAATCTGCTTTAGGTTAGAGGTCAGCTATGTTGAGGACAAACTTCAGCATATTTCCTGGGAAAAGTACTCAAAGGTGGTGAGAAAATCCTACATTTGTAGATGGTTGGGAAAAAGCCACTTTTTGGCAAACTTCCACATGAGTATCCTTTAGGGATCACCTTGTTTCTGCCGTTGGGAGCTCTGGATTACTTGTCAGAGTACTGTGAGGGATGTAAAAAAAGGAAACCACCTTCGGAAGTGCTTTGGTGCAGACTCCCTGTTGTGGTCCACAAATGAAAAATGTCCCACAATTAAAGCACAAAGGTTGTCTTGGTGTATGCAGGAGGAGAGGATATTTCATGGCCTCCAATAACAAGGCATTCATCATGCCCTGAAATGACATTAGAGAATGTGGTGTTTTGGAGAATGGGTGAGCGAGTTCATTTTATCAGAGATGTGACAACAGGAGATCAAATCCTACATTTGTAGATGGTTGGGAAAAAGCCACTTTTTGGCAAACTTCTACGTGAGTATCCTTTAGGGATCACCTTGTTTCTGCCGTTGGGAGCTCTGGATTACTTGTCAGGAGATCAAAATGGAGAAATTGTAGCTCTGTGACAAATGTTCTTCTGACAGAGCCGGGATTTCATCTGGTATATCCATACATGTTTCAGCCAACAGGGCCATGGAAACATCTCTCCTGCTGACACAAGAAATTGCCTTCTATAGCATGTTTCATGGCCTGTGAAATATCCTTTGTCAGGCTGCGTCATGTGGAGAGTTGCAACTTATAAAGCCTCTACTGGACTAGTGTAAATATATGTAACTTGCAGACCAGGAAAGGAATGTAATGGGAGAAACAAAATTGTTACAGCTTTTAAGGGGTATGAACACTGAAAGCAGGTGATTGAAAACTGATGGGAGCTAATACAGTCATGGAAAAAAAAAAAGAACAAGCAAACTAAGTGGAAACATCATGGCAAGAAAGGGAAAGAAAACAGAAGAAACCTACAGGAATTTATTGCTTTTTGTTAGAAATATGTTCTTGTGTAAAGCTATAAGATAATGATGCTTTTAATTCTTTCTAGGGGATTTGAAAATTCTGACTGGTGTTACCTATAAGAGGCAGCAGCCATTTTTTTTATATTTCCTACAGACAAGAGAGAAGAGACCCAGTGATCTGTTGTGGAGGTGCTACCCAATGCTTGTCATGACTTGATCAAAACAAGCCATCCAAGGTTAAAGGAAGAGATTGCTCATCATGGGAAATTTAAGTGACTATACCTGTGCTCATTTAATGGGAGGAGGTAAGTGTGCCCTATGTTTCTCCGTGATGCGTGACCAAGAGCAATCCTTAGTAACATAGCAAGCAAACTTTTCTATTGTGTTTGCTGTGGTGATCTGGCATTTTAATAGCAATTTAAGGAGTAATTGGCTCAAGACCCATGCCTGGGAGTACAAATAGGCAAGTACCCATCATGATATGTTATTTTTTTCCCTCATTTTATCAGCCTCTAGAGATTGAAGTCCTGAAAGTGCAATTGGTCAAACTGGCAGACCAGAGGGTTAATGGCTTTCAGCCGCGGTTGCTGGTGGGATCCAAATGAGCAGATGATGATGATATGGTGACCGTTTCCAGCTCTCTGAAGGAAAACTCTTGCTGATTTCAAAGTTCTCCTTGATGAACACCACATGTCTATACAGAACTTTCTCTTCTATTTACCTTAAATTTCCCATGAAAAACATTTCTATGTGAAGGGATAAAGAAGCTACGTGCTTAAAAAGAAAATCAAACTGCAGTGCTTAGAAATGTGTTTATACAACTGTGAAGTCCACTGTTGAAATCAAGATTGACAGACATTAGCCATATTTTATCACTACTCTCATGAATGCCAGGACTGGAAATACTCTGAAACAGCTGATGCCAACAGTAATCTGAGCCATCAGCCCTCAGTTGTACATGTCCTGGGAAGATTTATTCTTGGTTTTGGTTTGGGGTTTTTTTCATTATGCTTATTCCAGCCTTCCCACAGCAGATCTTAATGAAAAATATTCCAAATTTCAGATGGAATGAAGTGGATCAAGAACTTGAAATGAGGAAGAGGACACTTGAAACAGGACTTAAGGTGTCTGAGTGCTGACCTCCAATGCTACAATCCTCAAGATCTTTTCTCAGCTGCTGCCTAATACAGACTGTGTTTAAAACGTGTGGCTGCTACAAGGTCTCCCTTCTCTTCTCCAGGCTGAACAGCCCCAACTCTCTCAGCCTGTCTTCACAGCAGAGGTCCTCCAGCCCTTTGATCATTTTTGTGGCCCTCCTCTGGACCCACTCCAACAAGTCCACATACTTCTTGTGCTGAGGGCTCCACAGCTGGACACAGTAGTCCAAGTGGGGTCTCACCAGGGCAGAGCAGAGCAGAAGGGCAGAATCACCTCTCTTTATCTGCTGACCATGCTTCTAATGCAGCCCAGGATGCAACTAGCTGTCTGGACTGTGAATGAACATTGTTGGCTCACGTCTAGCTTTTCGTCCACCAACACCCGCAAGTCTGTCTCTGTGGAGCTGCCCTATAACACATTGTCCCCCAGCCTGTACTGATAATGACGATTGCCCTGACCCAGGTGCAGGACTTTGCACTTGGCCTTGTTGAACTTCATGAGTTTCACATGGGCCCACTTCTCCAGCTTGTCCAGGTCACTCTGGAGGACATCCCATCCCTCTGGCATGTTGACTGCACCACTCAGCTTGATGTCATCTGCTAACTTGCTGAGGGTGCACTTGATTACACTGTCCCAGTACAGAGCCCTGAGGGTCACCACTTGTCACCTGTTTCCATCTGCACATCAAGGCATTGACCACTACCTTCTGGGTGAGACCATCCAACCGATTCCTTATCCACCAGACAGTCCACCCATCAAATCCGTATTTCACCAATTTAGAGACAAGGATGTTGTGGGGAACTCTGTCAAAGGCCTTGCAGAAGTCCAGATAAATGACATCCATTGCTCTTCCCTTGTCCACAGGTGCAGTCACTTCACTGTGGAAAGCCACTAGATTGGTCAGGCAGGACTTGCCCTTAATGGGAGGGACTTTTTCTGCTTGGTCCCCACCCCATGGTCCTTCACCTTGGGAGCTATGAGGAGATAAGTTGCCAGTGAAGACTGAGGCAGAAAAGGTATTGAGAACCTCAGCCTTCTCCTCATCTGTTGTTACTAGCTTTCTGTCCATGCTTGTAAGGGGTGGTACACTTTATTTAACCTTCCTTTTCCAGTCCATATACCTGTAGAAGCCCTTCCTCCTATTCTTTGCAGCCCTTGACAGATTTATCTCCAGCTACACCTTGGCCTTACTGACCTCATCCCAACACAGGTGGGCAGCATCCCTATACTCTTCCCAGGATACCTGTCCCTGCTTTCACTACCTGTGCAGTTCCTTCTTGCTCTTCAGTTTGTTCAGAATCCTAGTTTTTTACTCCCTAAGCAGCCAAAGTTTGACTTCTCTGTCCAGAACAACCTTCTATGTGGTAATGGTGATCACGTAGCAACCTTCCCAAACCTTAAACCTAAGAGGATGACAAATATGAGCAGCCTTCCTTTGTCTGCCTTGCTTGAATGTGTTAACACAGAAGATGATGGAAAAAGGGCATAAGTAAGTGCTTCAGTATGGTCTCATCCATGACATACAGCAACAATGGCTTTTGTCCTCAGCCTGTGCTCCTTTAATGTGGCAGTGTCATGAATGCATTGCTCAGTCTGCTTGTGGGATATTTTGCCTGATGAGGGTGAGAACTGTAAGGCAAACCTATTCCAGGATAAGCACAAGCCTACCCTCTCTTGTTGAGACTATGTCACTTTGCCTAAAAATAATATGAGGCTCATTTTAGCCTCTGGGCTTTAAAACACTCTTTGATTTCACCAGATGAGGACGAGCTAAACAACCTACTAGCTCACATAAGCCTCATGGCTTGTACAGTGGAACTCATGGTAAGAAAAATATCAGTCATTCGTGAAAGCCAGAAGTGATTTTTCAGTTTCATGTCTCCTCCTGACCTATCTCTGTCATCTTAACATGGACACAGATACACACATTCATTTGATTAATAACTTTGAAGAACCTTGAGAAAAACAGAAAGGTCACTACAGGTCAATGATATGTTCAGCTACACAGTCTATTTATATTCTCATCACATATTCTCTGTTCTGCCTCTGAAAAGGGAACAGACACAAAACCATCTGATTGATTAATGGGATGCAGTTACACAAAATGTTGTTATAAATATGTACAGTGAACTATTCACAAACATCATAATACCCAAGGAATTTACAAATAGCTTCTGCTAGAACTATTTTATAACATGTCTGTCAAAGATTTGCAGACAGAAGTGCAGGTAAAATTCACTGAAATAGTGATTTATTTCAATTGCTTAACTTACTTTCAGATATATTTATGTGCATATATGTGCAGAGAGCACATGAGGCGTTATGAAGTAGAGAAAAATAATTCAATGCTTTATTTACTTCCCTAAAAACAAAATCCCTGAGCAAATTTTGGAGGCAGGGGGAAAAAAGCAGAACTTTTATTTCTCCAGAACCATCTTGAGGTATCAGTCCTCATTTATTGCAACTCATAAGCACATACAGGGGAGGTAAGAGATAAATTTTTTCCTCACTGAGGAAAGCTGAATGGGACTGCTGTGGAGTACTGCTTCAGCAACATGCAGGAGAGTGATGTTCACTGCCACTGGGTGACTGGTGTTACTTCTTCTCAAGAGGTAAGGCTACATGCTTCTCCATCACACTGGGCATCCTTCTGCCCTGGAGCACTAGCTTTGATCCAGAAATTATGAAAATCCGTTTCATAGCAGTGCAGAGAACTAGTTGCAGAGCCATTTATAACAGCCAAAATAATTCAATTTTGACCTCTTCATATTCCCATAAAACTGTTTTTCTCTTGGCATCAGGAGATGAGTCAGCAGTAGTGATAACAAAAGTTAGAGAAAGACTGGAAAAAATGAGTGTCCCAAGTACTTTGGCAATGAAAAATCAAGCTTCAAAGTGGTTTCTTTGTGGAACACTTTTTCTTTCTTCAGGAGACCAGATTGACTGACTATTAAAGAGAGAAAAAGAGTGAGAGAGAGAGAGAGAAAAGCATTTGGATGATATTTCTCAGCATCTGCCAATATCTAACATACTTTTGGAAAAGTTGTGTAACACAACCTGCCAAGAGAGCCTTGTTTCAACAGAGGTTAGTAATCCTTTCTGTTTGGTGGTATGTTTGTAGTTTTGCAGAAATGACCCACAGGGCCTCATTTTCAACTGGTATAACTGGCCGTATTGTTTGTTAAGCCTATAAGGATCAGGAAATTGTCCTCTGAATGCAGTTTGACAGACCATGTGCCTGCCCAGAAATTGCCATGAGGTCTATCATTTTTCCTGTAGAACAGTTTGAGTGATGGGAAACCTTGAATATCCTCTTCCTTCAATGAGATTCTTTGTGTCTGGTGATCAAACATCCAGGTAGGATGTCAGGGAACTTGTAATATGAGGTCTTGTTATGTTTGAAAAATTTTAAACAAGCATTCTTGCAAAGATTTTTTTTTCTTGGTTTACAATTGTGTAATTGCTTCAGGTTTTGTGTAATTCCTTCAGATTTTTAAGTCTACTCTGCATGATAAATTAAAAACGGTATTGCCTTATTTTTTTTGTCACCAAAAATAGGAGTTAGTAATTCAAATTTTTAAATCAAGGAAAAGTACTTTTAATATTTAAATACTTTTGGTTTCATGGCCTTTGGATAATGGTTATGAGGAGAATAGAAAAGGA
>NW_009693861.1:20643-48746 GCF_000703405.1 Apaloderma vittatum | reverse complement strand
TATATATAAATATATATATATATATGGTTATGTAATTTTCTGTAAGTCCCCTAAAAGCAAAAGAGCCTTTGAGTAGGGAATGCTTGATCAAAAGAATCCATCAGTATGGATTATTTGCATGTGGGAAGTTGTAAGAATCACTTTGGGAGAACACATGGATGAATAGTGCTTTCCTAATGAAAACTAACATTTTCACTGATTCCACAGAAAGGCAGATATCACAGTCCACATTATAGTGTAAGGAAATGGTTTGGCTGTTGAAAGCTATTTTTCAAACTGACATGAACAGTTTTATTCATATTTTCTCTCTTTTTCTGCATATGCTGAATATCCAACAGCAGAGTATTTGGTACTGAAATAAAACTGGAAGTAAAAATATACTTAGGTCTTCATGGAAATTATTCCAGGAATCCCCTAAAATGTTTTACAGCATAACCTTCTTCTACTACTGTGAACAGACTGCTTACACAACATAGCTGATGTATATTCCTGTGTTAAAGATTTACAGGACACCCTGGTGCCTACTTAAGGCTGATAAATCGGTGGAGACTGGAAGAGGTGAGTGTTCAGCAACCCCACACTCATTTAGCTGCTGACCACAGATGCACTGAATGCAAGCAGAGGCAGACACATAACCCTCTATAGGTATT
The DNA here is from genome assembly GCF_000703405.1 of Apaloderma vittatum. Taxonomy (NCBI): domain Eukaryota; kingdom Metazoa; phylum Chordata; class Aves; order Trogoniformes; family Trogonidae; genus Apaloderma; species Apaloderma vittatum. The sequence goes on along the minus strand of NW_009693861.1, from coordinate 48,096 downwards.
TTTGAATGTGTTATTGGGTTTTCAGTTGCTGTCTAACTCCACTCTGTGAACACCACCATCTGCTACAAACACATCTACATATTTATATATATGTCCTTATTTAAACCTAGAAGTTTTAGTGTTTGCATCACATTTGGATAGTGATATCAAGTGGTTTAAACATTACTCACATTTTTACATTGGAAATACTTCATCCTTGAAATGAATCAAAGTCAAATATGAATCAGACAACGTCTTGCTTTTAAAAGATCCTCTCTTCTCAGCTTTTTTAGCCTTGTTGACCAGGGAGCTAAAATAAAATAAGAACTTAAAAATCCAGACACATAATATGTACGTGAAAGTTGACCAAAACAACAGAACAAACTTCCCAAAAGAGCTACTGGCATAATGTTCCATGTCTATAAAACCAAATAGATTTGGAAAGCAACGAGAGGCTGACTTTGCAAGTCACTCAAGGACCAATGCTATTTTTTTGGCAAGTACATTCAGAATTCAGAAGTCATTTGACAGTTATTGGAAATCAACTGCAGCAGTTTCTGGATCAGTGATGTCATTTCCAGTGCTGCTATTTGCACACTCAAATCCCATGGCTTCCGTCCTGCTTCACAGCTGAATAACTGAAACAATTTTGCAAATACATAACAAATGGCAAGTGGAAAATGCAGGTCTTATGTTGCCAACATGAATACACGAACACTTCCAGACACATAAATATTTTGGTTAATATAGGTCATCCAAAAAGAAGTAATTTAAGAAAGCCACACTAATTTTGAATTAGTGATTTCTGTACACTTATGGAAAGAGCAGAATCACAGAATCATAGAATGATTTGAGTTGGAAGGGACCCTAAAGATCATCCAGTTCCAACTGCACTGCATGGGCAGGTTTTTTGCTCTACTGAATAAATGGACAGACAGAAATTTACTGAACATTCCTCCAAAGTCTAAGAGGCGCTGAGCTGACCTAACAGCTTGCTGCTGCCAAAAGAAAACATCTCTGCTATTCCTTTGAGCCTTCTGCCAGAAGTTTGATTCCTCTTCCTCTTCCTCTTCCTCTCTCTTCCTCTTCCTCTTCCTCTTCCTCTTCCTCTTCCTCTTCCTCTTCCTCTTCCTCTTCCTCTTCCTCTTCCTCTTCCTCTTCCTCTTCCTCTTCCTCTTCCCTGGTTCTGGCTTGTCCAACTGTGTGAGTAGCCTACTCAGTTCAGGAATCTCTTTGCTTTTCCAGTCAAATTGGTTTTCTGAAGAGTTATTGGGCTGAATCATTTTACAGAGGGATCAGAGAACAGGGACAGAACCTCCCCTCTTTGCAGGATTGGGAGAGGGGAGAGATGAGCAGACATGGGAGGAAGAATGAACCAGGATTAGGAGAGAAGTGCAATAGCAAGGTATTACAGATTGGGTCACTCGCTGGTGAAGGCTACTATTAGTCCCTCCTATTTTGCTTTTCTCGAGGAATAAAAAAAAAAAAAGTCTAATAATAAAAGAAATGTCTAAAAAAGAGTCTTGACTTTATTGACCATGTCTGTGCTAGGTCTTATTAGAAACATAATTTAAAATACAATGCCCAGATATTCTTCCAGTAGCCTTCTCTTCACCCATTGGATGAAACCAAGTCTAAGACATTTAATAACATGATACAGTCTAGTCCAGTGTCCGTGGGCATATTCAGACCACAACTTATATATTAGTGACGTTATGATTGTACCATCACTGCTACTTCATTAATACTGCACCTACCTCTCTCGAGGTTATATTGCCTTGTGTGACTGATTCCTAAAAGCAGAAGGATGAAGATTTAGTAATAATGACAGAGAAATTAAAGAAAATTATCTGCCACCCTGTTAATCTAAAGAGAAGCTCAATAAGGTCAACAGAAACCTCAGGAGGGGCCAGGTTCTGAGTACTGCATAACACAGTATGCATAAGAAATTCCTGTCACATTTTGTCACAGGCCATAATTTTTTTTCTCCCTAAAGGTTAAAGAGAAATAGTTCCAGGTCTGTGACAGTGATCTGTTTGACTTATCCATAATATCCAGATTTTAACAGCTTGAACTCCACTGAATCCATAAAGTCAACTGTGCAAAATGCCATTTGAGGACAGAAAGTTTTTGGTCCTTTTCTGTTTCTTCCAATACTAGATGAAAAAATGTGGAATTACCTAAATTTCTACTAGTTGACCATCTCCCCCAAAAGCAGCACCACTTTTCTGAGGTCTGAAGCCACTGCTAAATTGAGCAAGCACTCAGCAAAGTACACTAAGAACTCTTGTTCAGCAGTTTTTTAGTTCTTTAAGAAGATAATAGGTTTGCATGGTCCACTGAGTCCTATACATCAGAAAGTATTCGAAAAACAGTATTAGGTCTATCCTGTAGACATAAACCATTTGACTGTGCAGCCAGAAGGAATTTTCTCTTTATTCTTTGACTTGATGCACATTCAACCTCCCCAAAAACTATTGAAATAATTGGAGAAACTTGGTACCCTTTGCTTCTGTCCTACTCGCAGTTGCACAACATATTAGAAGTACTAATGAGAAAACTGCTTTGGTTTGATTCTGACCTCTGCAGAGAATTAGATGATAGGCTTAAAAGGCTGATGCTATGATACAGCCTCATATATTCCCACAAGTTTATATTAAAAAAATAATATATTAAGAGAATGGTATTTAATGTCATTTAAGTAGATTATCTAATATCCATTTCTAGTCTTTAAGAAATGCTTTAAAACTCAACATTATTTCTGTTTAACCTTTTGTTTCTCCTTCTCTGTAGTGCCACCCTAGTGGATGCCTTATTGATCTCTGTATGCAAATGGGTATTATAATGGTGTTAAAGCAGACCTGGAATAATTTCATGGAACTGGGCTACCCGTAAGTAAATATAATTCCTATGCTTCTGTAGGTCACAGAAGAATACTAAGTCTATGTTTTCCTTATGACCCATTGCATAAAATCAAGATACACTAGTCATTACAATAGAAAATTCCCCTTAGGATAAAGAACTCAAGACAGATTTACAGTCATAGAGAGATAGATGGTGTTTGTTTTTTTCACACTGGATATAGTTTACAAACTTGAAAGTCTATTATAAGTATTAACAAATAAATAATATATGGTAAGTACTTGATTTCATTACATTTTATTCTGTGTTTTAAAACTCCTTGAAAATAATTGTAGGACTGCCATATTCCTTACACAGGAAATATTTTATGTATCATTTTTCAACTATGCCAATAAATTCTAAATTGGATTTCTCCTTGCTGAGTAATAAAAGATGCCTGAAAGGGCAGATAGGAGTCGGAAAAAATGCACTCCTGGCATATACACTCTCAGAGATAGAAAAATGCACTGACTGGTATATAGACAAGCTCCCTGGTGATCTTCAGGGTATCACGGAGCTGTGCCCTACCTTTTTAGGTACGATTATTAATTTCCTATTGGTTCATTTCTTATTGATTAGTATTTAATGAGCATGTTTAATATGATTAATATAGACACTTGATGCTAGAGACCATGTGGCAGATCGTCAAGGGAAATTAGCAAGTGTGAAAATATAAGAGAGAGCTGACATTTTCAGAACGTTTGCCCTTGCAAAGTTCAGAGGGATTTGCTTCGCTGCAGGATCCGCAGCAGAGCTAGTGCAGAGCTCAGTCCCTGAACTGCAGAAACGTGTTACAGAAGCGATTTCAGGCAGCGTCAGCACTGATCACATCTAGCTGTAATGAGACTGGAGTAAATAATTTAAATGCACAGAGTAATTGGCAATCAAGGTACTCAAAGCTTGCTGTCTCTCTCTTCCTGGCTTTGTGCCTAGCGCTGCTTGCCAAGATTTTGCAGCTGTTAGAGCTGGAGGAATTCGCTGGGGTGGGGAGGAGGGAACAGCAGCAGCAGTATCGATCCTTCTCTTTCCATTCCCTGACTCTTTTGTCAGTTTTGATTAGAACTTTCTACTACCAATTAACAGGGATTTTGAAACCTAATAAAAAGCACAGAAGGAGATTAAAGAAGGTGACTGAATGAGATAGGAGAAGATTGTTTTAGAACAAGTGATTTAACAGGAATAAACTACTTCGGGTGAAGTCAGTCTCTTCATTTTAGAGTCACAATGAAAATCTTAATATAAAATACACAGTCACAGCAATGTGAGATGCTTCAACTTATTCTCATGAGGTATTTTCTCTCCAGACCTTTCGTCCACCTCCTAGCCCTGGAATGCTGCAGGCAAGTGCATTGCCTTTCTCAGTGAAAAAAAAAGCATGGTCATTTCTGCTAAGAGCGTAATCGAAGCCAACACCATGTGGATGGCCAGAGGATTTGGATGCAATCCTATAGCCTGTAGCAGAACATCACTGCATCTCCACCCATGGGCTGGCTCTGCCTGGGTGTTGGCAGGCAGTAGCCAGCATTGTGCAGTGCCAAAGTGATAGCAGAGAATATTTCCACATAAAACAACCCTGGGAAATGAGCACCAGCAGGCTTTTTTGGAGAATGTTTTTTTTCACCATTTCAAGGTGGCAGCCCAGCTCTTGTGCAAGCATGTGCTCCCACAGGGACTGCAGAAACATGCAGGGCAAGTCAGAAATGCCACCAGGTCTTCCTCAGGGACAGGAACCTCAGTGCCTATTGTTACATTTCTCACTAATACATGTGACACTGGCTTCTCTTCTGAAATTTCTACCTGAGAGGTAAACAGCTAGATGTCAAAGGTATCAGAGAGAGGCCCTGGGGTGTGTGCTAGAGCATTGATTGTTTGGTGGTTACATTTTTAATACAAATACTGGCATGTCAGAGTGGTGCTTCTGCTTCATACAACCACCTCGAAACCTCTCAAAGTGTGCAGCATTTCTTCACTCCTGCATAGATAGATTTGCAATAACTAAGAAAAAAGTATAAATTATTGCTTCATTTGGAGGTGGAAAACAGCAATTTCACATTGAAATTTTTCTTGGAAGAAGAACGTACATCCATATTAATACCATATTATGTCATATTCTTCACATTTTGCTCAGGCATAAATCAGAGGATGACATCTCTTTAAATTTTACTAGGAGTCTTAGTTATTTAGTAACACTGGTTATGGGTTTCCCCACTCAGAAAGAAGTTAACCATGATCTGTCTCAGCATATTGGTCTCCCACCCACCTCACCCCTCAATTTACTGCCTTTCCAGGAATTCAGTTCTCAGCCCTCTCAATCTCTTACAGGCAGGACACAAGAGACAAAGGCCCAGAGGGTTCTATGGACTGCAAAGATGTGCCCTTAACTGTCCAACAGTTGATTGATCACAGCCATGGTTGTTCACTGGAAAAAGTTTTTTAGCCTTTTTAAACACTGGCTGCAAGCTGCTAAAACTAAATATTTTTGCATTTTTTTGTACTTCTGAATTTTCGCTTTAAGCCCATGCTTGTACTTTTTTTTTTTTTCTTGCACTTCTAAACTCTAGATTTTAACACCCTGTACTCAATTGCACCTACACTTCACACAGTCACACAGAATCACAGAATGTCAGGGGCTGGAAGAGATCATCTAGTCCCAACTTCTCTGCCAGAGCAGGATCCCCTAGGGCAGCCGCACAGGAACGCGTCCAGGCGGGTTTTGAAAGTCTCCAGAGAAGGGGACTGCACAACCTCTCTGGGCAGCTTGTGTCAGTGCTCTGTTACTCTCTTCTTTAAGGAAGACAGAAAAAGCTATAACCCTTTGGGTAAATGGCCTGAGTGAAAAAAATAAACTCGAAGAAAACAAGCAATTGTCCAAATCCTTTTCCATATCCAATGGCTTGCAATTCACAGACTAGACCAGACAACTGTGAAGGCAAGAAGTCAAGAACAGTCAAGGACATGATTGAATTATTTGGGTGAATCATCACTATCTTGCTGAGACAAAGGGGCCAACTTCGGAGAAAATCTTTGTCACAGAGGGTTTTATTTGCTCTCTGTACTAACTATAGGTTGTAGTTTTTGTTGGTCATACCCATGCAACTCCCTGACCTGGAGAGGCAAAGGTGTTTATTTCTGATGTGAGCACTCATTTCTCTTCTGGCTCTTCTTGCTCAGTGCCTCTCACGGTGCCCTTGCACATGAGTTTCTTCACAAACAATATCTTCCCTCTGAAGTCCAGTAGAGCTTCCCCATTTCCTGAGAAGGAGATTAGGCATTGTTAGCACTCTGTTTACTGATTTCTCGGGTAGAGGTGAACAGTCTCCAAAGAGCATTGCATTCTATTATATCAATAGACCCTAAAGTCACTTGCTATTCTGTGTAGAGAAAAAGAGGGTAAAAAAATGATGAAAATATGTCAAAATCCCTCCACCATTTTAGCAACATCCAAGCCTCGATACAGACCATCAACCACATCTGTTTTCATACCTACTATGCTGTGTCACCAGCCACATATCTTACTAACACTCTCTTTTTCTATACATTGGGAAACCAATGCTGCAAGATATGTTGTGCAGACTTAGCCTCTTTCAATATTGTGATAAATAGCCACTAATATTATTTACCTTGTTTCTTTCATTTATTTGAAAATGCAGGCTGATTCAAAACTGGTGGACCAGGAGAAAACTACGACAAGAGTATGGCACACAGAGAAAAACAAGCTTCCCACAGTGGGAAAAGGACTACAATCTGCAACCTATGAATGCTTATGGACTCTTTGATGAATACCTAGAAATGAGTATGTTACCGATCTTTACTGTCTCTCGTTCACTAGATTTTCATGTTGTTGTTATTTTACTGATGTGGGCTGGTGTATTCTTTTAATTATTGCTATATGGACCTAAAGAGGCTGCAAAATGTTTTTCATTCTCACAGGTCAGATGAGGAATGAGAGTACGTTTGTAAGAACCAAACCAAAGTAGATTACGACACTGCTGCTGGTTTGCTAACCTTGCATCCATGAAACCCTTCTCATTCTGGCTTTGTGTTGAGGAGGTCATTTTCCAAACCAGAGCCCACCTCTTCACCTGCATACATTTCTAAAGAACTTTGCTGTTATTTACTAAAGGAAGTTCCTCTAGACTTTTATTTTTAAACTGTGCACTGCAGAGCTGTAGGAGAGGGGAGGGTAACTGCTCAAAGAAATGTTTAAGAACTCTCACCCTGTGTGAATGAACCACATCTGACATGATTTTTTTTCTTTTCTCCCTTGCACAATTGTCTTTTTAAACTAATGAGAAATTTGGCAGTCTGAAAACCTGCCTCTAGAAGCTTATGCAAACTTTCAAACTGCTTCCGATCTGTACTATAGAAAGGAACGTATTCAGTCCTAATCTTTGCTAGAAGCTTATGCAAACTTTCAAACTGCTTCCCATCTGTACTATAGAAAGGAATGTATTCAGTCCTAATCTTTGTAGATACTGAGAGTTCCTTGTTGATACTGGAGTAAAAATGTCCCTTTCTTAAAACAGTTTATCCACCTCCAAACTTCACTCTAAATCACAAAATCTAGATGCTACTGTCCATCCCAGGACAAATGTGCATTTGTTTTTATCATCCTTGCTCTGAACTTTTGGCAAGGAATTGCTATAAAAGTGCCACTGGACTATTGTATGATTCTATGATTGTATGATATTACATAATAAGCTGTGTTTGTATATTTATACATAGAATCATAGAATCATAGAATCATAAAATCATAGAATCATAGAATCATAGAATCATCGAATCATAGAATGACACATCACAGAATCACAGAATGCCAGGGGTTAGAAGGGACCTCGAAAGATCATTTAGTCCACCCCCCTGCCAGAGCAGACTCCCCTAGGGCAGCCACACAGGAACGTGTCCAGGCGGGTTTTGAAAGTCTCCAGAGAAGGAGACTCCACAACCTCTCTGGGCAGCCTGTGCCAGGGCTCTGTCACCCTCACAGTAAAGAAATTTCTCCTCATGTTGAGGTGGAACTTCCTATGTTCTAACTTAAAACCATTATTTCTTATTCTATTACTGGGCACCACTGAGAAGAGATTGTCCCCTTCCTCTTGACACCCACCTCTCAGATATTTATATATGTTAATAAGGTCCCCTCTCAACCGTCTCCTTTCAAGGCTAAACAGCCCCAGTTCTCTCAGTCTCTCCATAGGAGAGATGTTCAAGTGCCTTAATCATCCTCGTAGCTCTCCATTGGACTCTCTCCAGTAGGTCCCTGTCTCTCTTGAATTGGAGAGCCCCAAACTGGACAAGTATTCCAGGTGTGGTTTGTATGCATATATTATTTGATATCTTAGACCTTGGAATCCTAACAGTTATGCTGTGATCTTTTCTTATTTTTTCATAGTTCTTCAGTTTGGGTTCACAACCATTTTTGTGGCAGCTTTTCCACTGGCACCGCTTCTGGCCTTACTTAACAATATTATTGAAATTCGGCTTGATGCATACAAGTTCGTTACACAGTGGAGAAGACCTTTAGCTTCAAGAGCCAAAGATATAGGTGAGCTCTTTGTATGAATGTTTGTTATGTGTGTGTGTTATTTTTAAGGCAAAGCACTGACCACTTCAAGTAAGATCAGATTAACATATTTTCAGCCATCTTCCCTATTAACAAAACACAATTTGATTGCTCTAAAAACCTTCAAATAGCTGATGCCAATTTACTTATGTAATTAATAGTCTATACTGGAAAGTGTCTTTTAATTATTTTCTGGGCGACTTAACAGTCAAGATGTTATAATGAAGTGATCAGTGTTCTCTGCAGGTTTTTCTTTGTGGCAGACACACTATGTGAACAGCCACCACTGCTCAGATTGAATGTAATAACCAGACATGGCAGCTGAAACACAAAAGTCAAGTTAGAGAGGTCACCATTCTGTGAGGGATATGTACATTTTATATTTATCTGGCCAAAATTATGCTGCCCTGTGACTGAGGGGTCCCTGTTGGGTCAGGCAAGGTGAGTGTATATCCCAAGAGAAGACTTGCTCTCAGCGAGGCACACCTGCACTGCTAAACACAGGATTCACATAACTTGGAGGTCATCCAGCCGCACACTGCTGCAAAGGCTGTCTGAATGTATTTTGAATCTAAATGTCTTCTGTCCTTGCAGTGTGCAAAAGCAGAACACTTTTAGGATAGACTCTGTAAAATAAAGTCATCTGTCCAATGCTGAATCCCTCGTTGTCTTTGGAGGAGTAGATAGGATACCTCCCTGCCCACCTGCACTGCAAAAAGCAGTAGCCCATGCCATGAAAGAGCAGAAGCCCAGGCTTTGTGCTCACAGAATGGCCTACCAGATTCCTAAGGTCTGTGTCTTGAGTAAAGCTTTCTATGTGGACAGTGTGGATTTACAAGTTTAGGTGCAAGACTGGACATCAGCCAGTACAAAGCATATACTGCAGGCATAATTCCTGGGGGGAAAAAAAAAACCAAGAAAAAAAAATCCAGTTATATAACATAAATAATAAAAGCCTAGGGAAAAAAAAAACAAAAGAGGTTTTTTTTCAGGCCAATTAAGGTATGAATTCTCATAATTAGTTGTATTCACTCCCTACCCAGTAAAGTTTTCAGGGTAGCTAAATGCCTCATTAAAATCAACAGGTATGTCTAACCTTCCTTTAGTGTGTTTCATAGTGGTGGTCCTCATGACCAGAGTTCCTGTGTTGTTGTGTCATCTGTCAGATGGTTGAGGATGGGCCAAAAAGACATCAATTAAATTCAAAGCCAATGTGCCATTGTATGGCATTAGCGCACCATAAAGATTTTGATGCCAGTAGATACATGGTGACCAGCTGTGTGTGACTTACACACAAGACCCCAGTGACAGGCAGGTAAGGGATTGCAAATATTTATGACTACCCTGGCAGACCTTCCTCAAAGGCTAGATAGCCATCATTGTGAGGACGGAGACTTACAGTGTTTCTTAAAACCACCCATGTGGTTATGTGTCTTGGTGGAGCCAAGGCATCCATGAGCATTTTTGTGTTTTCCCTGAGATTATTTGCAGAATAAACAAAATCCTCACCCAGTGGGAGCAGAACTCTGGTCAATCGAGGTCAAGTTTTAACTTGCTGACTCTTGGATAGAAACTCCACACCAAGACCTTGAGTGGTGGGGACAACTGCTTCAGAGCATGCAGCATCTCAGGTGCTTTGGTTCTTGTTTTTCCTGGAACTAACATACTCTCCTTATTGAACAGGAATCTGGTACGGGATCCTGGAAGGCATTGGAATTCTCTCTGTTATCACAAACGCATTTGTTATAGCCGTGACATCAGATTTCATCCCTCGCCTTGTTTATGCTTACAAATATGGACCTTGTGCTGGCCAGGGAGAAGCTGGACAAAAGTAAGCTTCTCTTTGGGAAAACAGATATGCATGAAAATCACTTACTACTTGAATAGATACATCAGTACTGTCTGTGTACATTCTGATCTCACTAACCTGAATTTATTGTTTGTTCTTAGTTATCCGCTATCAGCCATAGCTACTGATGTTTTGTATATTCACAGCGTGGGTTGCTGAGTGACTATAATTTATGACGTTAATTCAAGGAAAACATGGCAGAGCTGTTACAGAGATGTGGTGTGTGTAACAGTATGCTGCACAAGCTGTACTTCCCAGCTGGTGTGCGTGGATATAACCCTCTTTTCATTCTGAAGTAATGCTGATATTTATCAGTTATGAATTTAGTGAGCACTTTAAACTTATTCACTAGACTTTTTCTCCTGATGTAGTGTTCAGCATGTATTGCTCAAGAAAAGCAGTGTCTAACAAGAGGAAGCAATTCCCAACTAATAAATCAAGATACACTTAGAGAGCAAAGTAATTTATTTTTCTTCTAAAACTAGAGTCCTTAGATTAAAGCTTTCAGGAGGCATTTGTGAGCTCAATCCCTGCTGCCTAAGTGGATTTTCTTTCAGCATTGCTCAACACTGAAATGATATTAGTCTGTGCACACCACCAGCAAGTGTTGAGTATAGCTGCTACATGGCAACTTGTAAAACCTGGGCTGTTGGACTCAGGGAAGATCTTCGAATCCAGCTGAACACAAATAGACAGATTTTGAAAATGATCTCCCAGAAGCTCCATTTAGCAAGGACCTTATTGTTTGAAGAAACCCAGGCTAAGCAGTAGACAGTGGCAGAGAGCTTACATTCTGCTGTTAGATGTATGGTAGATTGATTTTTGTTCCCTGCTACAGAAGGCGAGTTCTTCTGTTGCTGCTTTTTTGCCATCTTTTGGTTGTCAATACTGTTTAACCACACTGATGGAAGAAGGGCAGCTGGTGTGGAGCTCCTGATTAGCAGCTCTGCTAACTTGCTGTCCTACAAGGAGTCTGGCGTTTTAGTCAGTGCCAGGGGAAATGTTCCATTGATTTTCATGAAGAGTTAAAAGTCCCTTCACGGGTAAAACGTTTGGTCTGGTGCCAGTCATTCCTGAGCATGTGCCTCTGCTTGTGCACTGTCAGCAACTTTCCTTGCTACTGATTTTCTCAGGATGACCGTGCATGAAAAATGAACACCTTCAGAAATTTTTTTTTTATGAAGACTCAAATATGGCTCACTGGCTTTGAAACTACTTCTGCATAAGGAAAGTAGCTTGGCTCACAGAGGAAACTCTTATCATCTTTTCACAAACCTCTTGTACAGTGTTTTCACACTTCTGCTGCTTTTCTGGGTGAATTTCTAGATGAAACCATTAGACAGTAATCCTTCAAAGGACCCAGTTTGGATTAAAACTATTTATGTCATCATTCTGGATATTAATAAGAACTGTTGCAAAAGCAGGAAGCTATTTAAAAATCCAGAAGAATACTGAATTTTCTCAAATTAAGGAGTCAAGAACATCTGCTATTAAATAACTTAAATGAGAGAGGTGCTTTTTTCTTTCAGAAAACATCTGTACATATTAGATCCTTATGACACCTGGTAGAAAAATATTGTAATTAAATTAAGTTCCAAACCCAATCAGCATGGAGATTTTGAGACAGAGCCAGGTGGTGTTTTAATCTGATTTCTCAAAGACTGTAAAATCCATAGTTTGTTTTAAAGAAAAAGAAAAAGAAAAAGAAAAAGAAAAAGAAAAAGAAAAAGAAAAAGAAAAAGAAAAAGAAAAAAAGAAAAAGAAACCAACCCTTATTGTACATTGTCCTCTGCACCAAGCTGAGCAGTGTGCCTAGACTTTTCAGTGCTTGGGCAGCACATGGTGAACAGCCCAATGCACTTGCACTAGTTCTCCTCAGCTATGCTAACACCAAACCTGAGCCTTCTGGTGACTCTCACAGCCCTTCATCAGGCCACGCACTTTCTCCTATTCAGAATCCTCCAAACTCTGCCTGACCCTCCCAGGGCTCAGCCAACCTGGGACCTTTTAATACTGGTTTCCTCTGATCAGCTGGGCATTTTGTAAAAAATGAGGTTAAGTTGTCGTGGGTTAGGACTGGGCTGGCCACTAACACGGACAGACGCTCTCTAACCCCCTCTTCCACCCCCAAAATAGGAAGGAAAAGGGAATGAGGCAAAGAGACTTACAGGTTAGAGAAGAAAAACTACAACAGCTTTAATGGAACAATAACGGAAATAATAGTGGAATGATAAAAATAAAGAACTATATACAACTATGGATAGTAGCCCGATATCAAACCTGACTCTCCCCTCATATCAATCCCCACCGATGCTGCAGAACTGGCGGCACTGGGGCAGCCCCAGGCTCAGCGGCTGCAAGAGCTGGATACAGGGAGCTGGATACAGGAGCTGGATTCGGGAACTCGTGATGCGGATCAAAAGCAGGAGGTCAGATGAAGTCCTCCCTGGACACTGGCCATTGCAGAAAAAAGGGGCAAAACTCTTGCGGTCACTCAATTTATACTAAATATAACGTGTATGAGATGGAATACTTTCGTTGGTCACCTGTCCTGTCACCCTCCAGAGGTGCCATCTTTTACTTCCTTGTGACCCCTCTCACTACCCGGCACCCCCAGCGTGGCACACAAGAGCCAGCAGTGGCTTTGGTCACTGGAGGAATAAGTATCAGCAAGAGCCTTTCTGCAACCCAGTCCCAGGCAGTAGCTGCAAACATCAGGTGTTATCACTGCTACTAGCACACACTGTCTGCAAAAACACACTGCTGACTTCAGAAAGTGCAGCCTTTTAGAAGAGACTAAACTGGAAAGTAAAAATCACTAAACAGAACTGGGTTTTTAGCTAAACCCAGGATATAAGTATATTGCCTTTCCATCTGATTTAATGTCCTTTTGTGCTAGTACCACAACGGCAACAGTGGGATTATCTTCCTAGTGCTGCTCATTATTTTATCTACCTCTACTGTGTCACCTTTCGTGTGACTTTTCTTTTCAAAAGTAACTAGTCACAGTCTGCCCCATTTGTTCTCCCACAGAAATCTGTCATTGTTTCACTTTTACTATCCATCTGACCCATTTGAGTATTGCTTTTATATTGCCTCAACATTCCTTTCAAATATTGATAAGCATCACAGTTATACTGTGGATTTCATGAAACCCAGAGAACATCCTCCTGGGTACAACAGTTAATACAAAAACCTTGCTGTGTCCTGACTACAGGATTTTTTCCCCTCTAGGTGTATGGTTGGGTATGTTAATGCCAGTTTATCAGTATTTCTGGTGTCTGACTTTGAAAACCGTTCAGAGCCAACATCAAATGGAAGTGAATTCTCTGGTTCACCATTAAAATATTGCAGGTGAGTATCTGATCAAAACACCTCTCTGCTTTAAGGCATTGCAAAGGAGAAGCATCATAATAAATTTGGGGTTGGAACTAATTTTCAGAAATTAAAACATAGAAATAGAAAGTATTAATTGTGCTATTCAGGGACACATTCATGGAACTGCTTGGCTGTTACCTGCATGATTCCTTCCTTAGATAGAGGGGAAGCCAAAAAGTGGTTGTCTAGCAGGTGTCCGTAATTCAGGATTTCTATGGTGTCATATTTTGAATCAGACAAAACCATCATGGAGAAATATGTTATCAAAAGGCCAATAATAGGTGGCGGATTTTTTAGGTACCAGTGAAATGAAAGTGTAATCAGATTATATCTTAGCACGTGCACAAGGAAGTCAACGTTGCACAGAAGTGACCACACCGAGTTATTTCAGAACTCTGCCAGGCATAAACATGGTCTGTCCTAAGTTACCTTTACGAAACCTCAGATCCAGCACTTCCTGCTTGTTGAATGGTTCCTATGTTTTCTGTCATTGCTTGCAGGTGTAATTATTAGTAAGAATCGTATACTTATGCTTTGAATCAAAATAGAATGAGCAGTTGTATATCTTTGTCCTCAGCCAACAGACTGGAGAAATAGCAGTCTGGGTGTACATAAACGTCTTAAATTTGGTCCCAAACAAAAATACCAAACAAATGCAGCCACCAGTTTTTAACTGCAACATTGATTTACAAACATGAGTCCTGGTAGCTGCAGATACACTTAGTCCCAGTATTTTTCACTGTGAGAATTAAAATGTCCTTTAATGAGTGCCTAAAGAGCAAAAGATACTCTGCGATACAGCAAAAGTCAGCAATACTTTGGGATATTGTGGCATTTTTACTACTAATAAAAAGTTTGAGTGGCATTAATGCTTTTGTCTAACTAATATTTTAGACTCTTGCAATTTATTTGGCAGAAAGAACATCCGGATGCTGAATCCATAGATAATATTTTCTGTGGAACAAAATCACTTTGAGAATACTCCTTTCCACATTGCTGTCATAATACTGTTTAACAATGTTTTGTAGTTCTAATCATTCTCTCCCCCTTCTTTAATTCCTTTCTCCTCCAACTTCAAGCATGAGGTTGCTGCTACTTAAAGCTGGCGGTGGAAATTCCATCAATAAAAAAAGCTGTCCCCTCAATATCCCATAAACAGAACACTATTAAAATTGCTGCCATAAATCTCCAGAAGATAAATCTGTTCTTTGGGGGACACTGAATTGTTATGTATATCTACCCTTGAAAGAAAATGAACATCTTACTTTATCAGCTACTTAACCCACCTGAATTCTGCTGAAACATCACTCATTTTGACTACACTTTGAGTCAGGTATTGATAGTGAGGTGAGGAAATATTATGTTCTACTGTGCAATAGCGTAGGCATTTTTCTAGGAAGGCAGTTTGAACAAAAAACAGTGGGCATATTTCATTAACTTCTGCTCATCTGGAACCAACATGGTGCCGTGCTGTTCTGTTTGGGGGTTTTTTTGTTTGTTTGTTTGGTCTGTTTTTTTTATAAAAGATTTCCCCATTTCTTCATGTGTAGTGCTCGCTTCCTAGCTGGTATGAAAAGGAGACATACTCTACTGACTTTGGACTTGGTCCAGGGTCTTCTGTTTTCAGGATGCTTAGAATATGGTAAAACATCCTAAACTATGGAGTCAGAATGCTGCTTGCAGAAGGGAAGATCATCTCAGTTTTAAGAGCCTGTCCTAGAGATACTACAATTTAAGAGGAGTTTGTTGCTGACTAAAATGTCAAGATACAGTTTATTTCATTTTGTGTAGCACCCTCTACAATCTAAGTAGATGAACCTTCAGGAAGAAATACAGATTATCATAGAGACGAAATACTTGTTCATTTGTTTTGTTCACCTGAGTTTTCTCTATTTTCTTAAAACTAACTTAAATATCAAAGTTAAGTGTATTATTTACTATGCTATTTTTTCTATAATTTTATAGTGGGTTTTCTGTCCCATCTAGGAAATAGATTAAGGAGAAAACAACTTTTACACTACTTTTAAATTAAATTTCTGCAATAGTACTTCAGAATTAACATACTGCTAGTAGAAGTGGACTCCAGAATTTGTGACTTAAATGGATTCATGATTTGTTAATGTAATTCTGGAATCTTCTGGGATCCACTTTTCCCAGTAGATATCTCTAGCTATGTTATTGAGATCTAAATTCTTTAAAAGAAACATTCTGTGAGACAAATCACTAGACCCTTTCTTCACAGTGCCCCTGGTCTGTTAGTGTACTGAGAGGTGCAGTGTTGGCCCCACTGAAATCAGGATGACTCATGATTTTTACCAGGAATGTCCAACCGACTGACCAAGAGCCAGATGGAGCCCATGAGACAGCTTTACAGAACTTTTTGGAGAACTAGCAGGCTAACAAATTTGGTAACATTTATGGTTTTAAAATTGACTTGTGGTGGGAAGAATGTGGCCCTCAAAACAGCAGAGTATCCCTCCCTGCTCCGTGTTCTGAGGAGGTGCCTGCAAGGAACATGTTGCGCTCCCAAGGGAGGTGCTGTAAGGTCAAGCTACTGCTGCCGAGCACCCAACATCCCCTGTATTTACTTCAGCAGTTTTGCTTCATACAGGCACTGGCCTGGTCCTTTGCACTGAGTTTCCATCAGCAGCTGGAGCATGAAGTGACCAGGACACTTGTCACGTGTCAAGGCAACTTTTGCAGTCTGAACTGAGATCATTTTGGTGCAGAAGAAGGCAGTGACTGAGAGCAGCTGAGTTTTGGGTTGGCCTTCCTCCCAGGCAGCAGGAAGGGAGCTCGCTAACTGCCACACTCTGCTTGTCTTCCAGGTACAGGGACTACCGGGACCCTCCTCATTCCCCTGTGCCCTACGGTTACACGCTGCAGTTCTGGCATGTCTTAGCAGCACGGTTGGCTTTCATAATTGTATTCGAGGTCAGTGACCATTCAGGTGGCAAAACACAAACAACAAAATGAAACACGTTTCCCTTTGAAGCTTTTTTACTGGGCTGATTTATGATGGCAGCTGTTGGGCTGTTTGTGGTAATTTCTGCTGTTTATATTGTGCTTTGTATTCTCAGCTCTGTTTTCTGAACAGTCACAGGTGTTTAGGTTCTAACAAAAGGGAAAATGCAGCACTTTGAAAGCTAACAGTGACTTGCAAAGAGGGGAAATAAATTAATCTTTTGTTTACTTTCTGAGGTCCAGCATTAATCTAGGCTGGGAATCCGTATGCTGACTAGTGTGTGTGAGGAAGGGGTGTAGCAACACGAGAAGTAAAGACGAAACTACTGAAAAATGAAGATAGCTTAAGTTATAGTATTTACACATCTAGCTTTTTTCTCTATTTTTTTAATACCATTCATTTCCCCAGAATGATAAGCATCACAAAGATGATGGCAATGAAAAGGGCTCAATACCTTTGCCAATGTTCATAACATTCGTAGTTACTGTCAGTATCTTAATCTTAAAAAAAAAAAAAAGGAGAGAAGATAATACCAACTTCACACGGCTGGTGTTCTCACACTGATTTTGAAAAAGACAGACAGGATGGTAGACAAAGAGGATGAGATTATGTACAAAACAAAATGCATCTCTTGAGACCTGAATTTCAGGTGCCTGAATACCCCTGACAGAAACCAGAGGCTCAGCATCTCTTCAGCACAAGCAGCCTTTTACACTGGGAAGAAGCTAAACAGGGAAGAAACCATTTTTAAAAGCTCTTGACTCAATCCTCTGCTCTGAAATCATAGCAACAGGGCATCCAACACAGACATGGGGCCTGTAATCACCATAAGTTATTGACATAATATTCATGAGCACATGTGTCATTTCTGACTCACATTACTGTGTAAATTCATTCTGAACTGAGCTCTTGAAGCACCTCTTTGGATCACAGAACAGAAGCTTTTGAATTAGAGGAAAAGTGAAGCTGAAACATTTTCTAGATCCTTTCTTGCTTAGGGATGTGTTGGTGGCTCAGCAGAAGCCTGAGTTCTGTAGTGTATTCCCCCTGATTGTCATTTTTAGTCCTTCCCAGACAAAGGGGGAGTATGGCACTGCAGGATGGACTCTCTCCTTCCTCTAAACTGGTCAAACTCATTAGAGGTTCATCCTAAGGAGATCAGCTCTTCCATCATCTCTGCCACACTTAGGAAAACATTAATGGAAAGAGGAAAGGAAAGGAAAGGAAAGGAAAGGAAAGGAAAGGAAAGGAAAGGAAAGGAAAGGGGGAAAAAGGAAAGGAAAGGAAAGGAAAGGAAAGGAAAGGAAAGGAAAGGAAAGGAAAGGAAAGGAAAGGAAAGGAAAGGAAAGGAAAGGAAAGGAAAGGAAAGGAAAGGGAGAGAGAAAGAAAGAGAGAGAGAAAGAGAGAGAGAGAAAGAAAGAGAGAGAGAGAAAGAAAGAGAAAGAAAGAAAGAGAGAGAAAGAAAGAGAAAGAAAGAGAGAAAGAGAAAGAAAGAAAGAAACAGAAAGAAAGAAAAAGAAAGAAAGAAAGAAAAGGGAGGAAAGGAGGGAGGAAGAAAGGAAGAAAAAGGAAGGAAGGAAAAAAGACAGAAGCCAGCCTGCTGGGCTTGATCTCTTCTTTGTCTCCTGAGCTGTCGATACTGAAAGCCAAGGCATCTATCTCCGAAAACGACTTCAAGAATGGCCTTGGCAGGTGAGCCTAAGCAGTTTTAAGATTGAAGAGAGCCTAGCTTCTTGACACACACTTGGCGTAATGGTAGCATGGCATAAAGGTAAACAAAAATCAGCTCTGCTCAAGTCTCAGTGTCCAGCCAAACATGCAACCCTCTGTGGAATAGCTTTTTGTGTCTGCCCAAAACCAGCGCAAGATTTGATTTCACCCCAACCAAAGACATAGGCTGGCTCAAAAACAAACAAAAGAATTTTCTATCACTGCCAAAGGATTTATTTGTCCAGAATAAACTGACAAAAAGAAGCTTTCTTTCTTTTTTTTAAGTTTGGCAAAAAACCCAGCAATTGAAATTTTGCAGATTTATTTCTCATGAGGGAAGATTACATGGGAAAACACATTACATTCTCTTTCCAGTGGCTTTCAAAGGAAGGGTTCTGCTTGGAGTAGAATAAATACCTTTATTTCTCCAATCTAGAATTAGTTCCCTTTCTGAGATGGAGGATTTTTCTGTTTCTCTGCTCCTCCTCTCACATGGAGTGAGTGAATCTCCACGCAGCATCTTTGAGCGAGCTTTGTTGTGGCGTACCTGAAACACAAGGGGCAAAGGATTGGTTACTTTGTATTTAATTGTAATGTTTAGTAAATGGGTCTTCGGGTGAGAGACACAGTATGAGAAAAAAATGTTTTGTTTTGCATACGTAATTCACTGGTTCCAGTACAGATGCAAGAGGTTTCTGGCAATAGGAAGATACTGTACCATGAAGGTATTATATCATTTGATCCTCCTCTTCCTGCAGAGCAATCCACTAATACCAGGCCTCAACCAAATGACCCGACAGCAAATCATGACCTCAGGAATTTGAACATATGGCTCATACAACAATTTTCAGGACTTATTTGAACCCAGCTGCTCATAACCTCTGCTGCAATCCATACTCCACTGACTTGGCTTTGGGGTTTGTGAGGAAAAAACTTTATGGCTGTGTTTCTTCAAATTTAGTTCTAACACAGCATCCTTTTATGAATTGGAAGGAGACAGTTTTCGGAAGATATGGAAAGTACTTGTTTTCTTCCCAAGATATTAATTTTTCATCCCTCTGTTCTTTTCACAGCACCTTGTCTTTTGCATAAAGCACCTGATTTCCTACTTAATCCCAGATCTCCCAAAAGATCTGAGAGATCGGATGAGGAGAGAAAAGTACCTGATTCAGGAAATGATGTATGAAGCTGAACTAGAACGTCTGCAGAAGGAGCGGAAGGAAAGGAAGAAGAATGGGAAATCTTATCACAATGAGTGGCCATGATGGGGTGAGGAAGAAACTGCTTGAAAGAAGATAGGAATGCTGTTTGTAAGAATTTCCTGGGTTTCTACAGTGGAGAGTGCACTGAGAGGAATAATCAGTCAGTGCTGTGAGCACTTAGCACATGTGCGCCCGTGTTTAATAGGGTGCATACTGTCATAAGGCTTTTGAAATTAGAGGTCTTGCTAGGCTTAATCTTCTCCAGAGCTAATGTCAGCATGAGCAGATCAGGCCAATGCTTAAATTTCTGCAGTCTTCCCAGGAAGCTCCCAGGTCCTGGCTTAAATTCAAGGCCCTGAACTTCAAAGCTGTTCTATATATCTTACAGTGCTTTACAGAACCCAGTCATCTCATGGCTTGATCTCATGACCAAGTTGCTACTTCGTAAGTAGTGACTGCACGTTGGTGACATGGCACTACTTGTCCATGCGTGTGGCCACCACCTGCAGCACGTGCATGGCAATATTGCTCTCTTCCACAGCGGCCTAAGCTGTGTTAGCTTGCATTTACTACAAGTTAAGGTCTCATATGTGGACCATTTCCATTACTCCACCAACACTGATGTATTTTTTAGGAGGAGATGCTTGAGCACGAGGCTCATCAACTGGTCTAACAATGCAAAAAAATTTAGGTGTGCAGAAGTGCTGACAGACAGACAAGCATCTAAGTGTGACCAGAGGTATCTAATTGTAGGGTCATTTATTTGGAAATGAATGGTTGGTAATATGTTTTAGGGATCTGAACAGTGCCTTTTCAGCTATAGGACTGTTTTGTGTCTGACAGAAACACATCAGGCTTAGGGAATCTTGCCTGGAACAGCCCGTGTGTTTGTATTGCAAGATCACATTGAGGCCTCATCAGGAATTAGGGTGTAAGACACCCGCAGCAGAAGATGGACTGTGTCTTAAAGACCAATGTGCATAAGTAAGACAAAAAAAACCAACAGATGAACAAGGTCAGCAGAGCAAAAGAACACCGTTATCCAGTATCTCTACACTTGTAACATTTTCTTTGTTCATCCTTCCATCATCTAAGAAGGGGTGGAGGGGAAAAATAAAACAGACTGTAGTATAAAATAGTTTGAAATCCTTCATCGGTGCGATTCTACAAAGGTTGCAGAATTAGATTTGGGCGAAATGAGCCATTGTCTAAATACTTTTGCAAATTCCTTAGCATTAAGAAATTAAAACTCTCCCAGACCGTTTGTTCACCCAGAATACAGGAGTTGTAGGTCTAAAGACTGCAGAAGTGAACAATGAGAGTGAAAATTCTCTCTCGCCTCAGAGTGGTAACACCTCAGTTCTTGCAGAACATGTAGAGGCATAATCAGCCACAACATGAAGAGGGAAGTTCAAAAGCCAAGACTGTAATAAGAAGCCAAGTGGAAGCAAGCCTATGTCCTAGTAAGGATACAGCTAGATGCAAAATACTGTAATGGATCCATTTGTTTAGCCTTTTACCAAATAACTGGAGCTCTGTAAAAACTACAGTTTCCTCAGAAATCTTATGGAATTGTGACGTTGTTAGTTTGAAGATATTTAAGGGGGAGAAAAATTCAGCAAGCCATTTTTCCAAGTTGTCCTGGATAAAAGGGCTGCAATTTGCCCTTCTGGACAGATCACACAATGCAAGACCCTACGGATGGATGCCTCAAGCTCCACAAGACATCAGGACCGCTTGCACCGAAACCTCATATTGCCAAATTAGGTTTATTAACTTATTTCCACCACAACAAAGAACTGTGCTGTTTCAATGCGAGGGGGTGAGGTTTAAATGAAAGGTAGCGTGGCTTAAGGAAGGTGGACAGGGAGGTGGAAGAAAATGTATGCACCCTCATCTCTGTAGCCACAGCCTGCCTACACTTCACTTCCTCACAGCAAGCAACCTCCTCCAGTAGTGATCCATTATGCCAAATGAAGAGGATGAGCGGCACAGCAGCTCCCAGTTATCAGGTGCTCCTGGCCCAAGTGTGAAAGAATTTCAGAATTAATCTGTTCTCTCTTGACTGAGTGCCAGGCTGAGTGGGGAGCACAGCTAGTGGTGGTGGGGTGTGTTCCTGCCTAACGAGGAAGGGAATTTGTTCATCTTTGCTTCAACTTACAGCAGCTGTGGACGTGCCCCACGTTGGGCAGTGGAGAAATGGGGGTATTTCTGTCTCTGTAAATAAGGGGTGGGAAATAGGCAATGTCCTTCTATCAGCTGGGTAGAATTTTGCCATCCACCGCAAGTGCAGGTGTGTCCTGCACTTGCAATCTGGGGACTGTTGGACAGGATTGCCCTGCAAAATCAGATTCAGGCCAAATTCATATGAGCAATTGGATTAGTTTGCATACCCTCTACTTAGTACCTAAAACAAGAGACGACAAGAGCTTAGAAACTGTTTGCTAAGGAGTAAAGCGAGACATGAGTCACACATAAAATCAGCATCACCCACATGAGTGTGAAACTACAAACTCCTGCAATGAGATACAGCGTTGTCAACATAGAGCTCAGTAACTTCCAAGAACTTACCTGAATATAAACTGGCTTCCACTCCAGAGGAACACCACTCTGTAACGTGTCAAACCAAATGAAGTGCAGCAGAGATACAACAGATAATAATTGCTTTTGAGAGTAGTTTTCAACAGAGCTATGTTATGATGAATTTTCCTGGCAATACATTGCTGAGAAGGCGCATCCTGTTCTGCTGTAACCGAGAACATGAGCTGGCCGCTCGCCAGGCTCGTGCCAGTGTGGTGCTGGAAGGGGCTACGACCTCCTGGGCAGATCCCAAGTACATTTCTGTCGCTTAATGGTGACCAGTTAACCCACCGAGGTTTCTGGTCTGCTGAATGGATTTCCCTTGAGTCCTTTAGAGCTCTCTAGCAGAAACTGACCCCTTTTATTTATTAATAAAAAATTAGGAAAAATACAATGCAAATAATAGGCTACTAACAATAAATGGAGTTTTAGTGGTCTCTAGATAGCAAGTTTATGCCCTTCCCTTCTTTCTGATCTGATGATGGGTTTTGTTTAAACCTCCAGGTGACCGTCCTCTATGTTGTTTACTTATTCCAGCTCCACAAGAGCACCACCTTCAAGGGAATGAGAAAAAATGCAACCTCAGTGCATGCCACAGACATTTTACGTAGCAAGCAGGACAGCACACATCAAAGGATTTACTGTGAAATCATCTTGCAATCAGCATAGGATTGATCTCCATAAACCACTCTTGACAGCAAGCATGTCCTTCCCAAGGAGTTAGATGCCAGTTTTTAAAACCGAGGAAAAAAAAATGTGTATTGGGACTGTTTTTTCAGCCTGTTTGCTACGTTTTTTGCATTCTGTCCCATGTTGGTTTTACAGATATTAGAATAAAAACTGTAAATGAACAACCTGGATACTTTGACAACAGAAAAATCCTAGGTATAGAATATCATCTGCGTTCAAGGCACCAAATACTACAACAAAACTCGTGTTTACAAATCATTTCCTTTTTATTTTAAATCTTTCTGAGGGGAGTTACATCATTTACCATATATATATTATATATATATAAAGTATATAGAGAGATTATTTGTAAATAGAAAAATCCTATGGAGAAGAATGTCAAGTTTTCACACTTTAAAAAAATCATTAACATAAAGCCATGTTTAATGCTTGTACAATGTGATGCAATAAATTATGCATATGAAATGTAAGCTGTTGGGCATTTATGAGTTATTTTTGTTTATTTTATTTGTTCAGCAAGCAAACAGACCAGTTAGGTGGAAGCTGATTTAGACGCAGATCAAAAATGGCCAAAATCTGTCAGTACTCTCTCTGTGAATCCTTTATGTACTCCTCTAATCAATTGTTCTTGTTGTGGGTTTATATCTTTAAGTTCCTGCTTGTTTTGTCTCTTGACCCTGCCAGATGCTGCATCTACGTGCTCCCACTCCCACAGAACTCATTGGTTTTGAGCATCCTGCATCTCTTTGTCCAGGAGCTTTTATCCAGGAGAGATGCAGGATCAGGATGCAGGAGTGTGATGGAGACACCAAAAATTATCTGGCTGCATTTACACAGACAAGACCCTGGCTGAGGGTCTAACTAGCAGGGGAAAGTATATGATCACAGAGAAAATATTACCCAAAATGCTTTAATTCGTGAGGCCAGTTAACACAAGCAAATAGAAAATAAATAAAGCAGGAGTCATGTTGTAGCTCTGCAGCAATCATGGAATGTTAGTTAGCAAGAAATTAGGTATTTGGAGGGGTCACGTGCAAAGGTCAAGAATGTTTGACTCTGAACTGCTTACAAGGTGTTCTCCACAGTGAAAACTTATCTTGACATTGTGGTTGTGGACTAACTGATATTATCCAGCCTAAACTTTCACCTCATACCAAAACTAGAGTTAAATGACTGCACAGTGCTCCAATAGTGCCTTTGAGCAGTAAGTAAACCTAAGCTGGTCATTTATATGTTTCCTCTGTTTTAAACAACTATGTGAATTCAAAGCATTGTAGTGCTACATTTTTAAACTATGAGAACTGGGAAGATTATTCTTCACTCCATGAAGTACAGGAAGAAGCTGCAGATCCACCAAGACAGTTTAAGGCAGTATCAAGCAGAGCATAGATGGTGATCTCGGCACAGAGTGGGGCCAGAGGCCGTGCTGATGCCGTTTAACGCAGTTCAGGAGCTCAGCGTCTGTGCTGGGAGGGCTGGAGTGGTACCAGCAGGCACACAAGTCAATTGCTACAGGCTTCTGTTCTCTCTGTGCACAGCTTATTCTGTGCCATAAAGCGCAGGTACATGGGGGCACACCAGTCCTCTTCACTTGATTTCAGCACTCTGCGGCAGCATGGCGATACCAGTACTTGGTCTTTTCCACTCTGCGGGCTGAAAGTACCCACCAAGTACAAATGATTGTACTCCAAGGGTCAAGAACTATTCTGCAGCACACAATGCAGCACCTATTTATGTGTCATGAAGACAGGGCACAAGGCAGAATGACCTGCACTTATCTTCGGAGACTCGAGCAGCACATCCAGCTTAGCCAGTGCAGTGTCTCACAGTGATGAGGATAGTCCCAGAACACAAACACTCCCACCCTGAATCCCAGAGGACTTTATTCAGGATCCTACTGTTTGTCTCACATCTCAGATATAGGGATGCAAGATGTGACTCATGGGATCTATCCCACTTGCTCACACAGCAGCTTGAGGTACTTACTGGGTTGTGAGCTCCAGCAGAGGAATGGGAGACATGGGACTGGCCCCAACTGCTGCACTGCATCAGGCAAACCAGGGCTTCAGGAGGCAAAGGGGGAACCTGTCTCCATCTCATAGTTTTGCGCTGGGTTGGCTGATGGAGATGTGCCTCTGCTGGGAACCCACACAGCGTCTGGCCTGTACTCCTCTAGCAGGGGTCTGCTCCTTGGAGCCCAATTTTACATCCTAATGTTTTCTGATCCTGTCAGTTCATCTTACGCAGTAGATCATCAAGTGCCCTCTGTCACAGAGGCACAGAATAAATTGATTTGGGCCCCAGTCAAGGTAGATAAGCTAGCACTGTGTCATATTCCAAGCTACAGTAGCTCAGCACCTGGCACAAATGCAGCATAACATTTAGAAAGCATTTAAGACACACAGTCAGTTTTTTCATTTGATTCTCAAGCATGACTGCTTTATGTTTTACAGCTTGACCTTCCTGCAAGGGCTTTTAATATCCAACTTGATGCTGATGCTGTAGAGGAGTTTTAAACATCCACGTTTAGCCATAGGAAAAAGCCTGCAGTACAAAATCAGCACAGTGGGTCAGAGTCTGTTCCAGAAAGCTCACAGGAGAAAGAAGCAATGGGCGTTTTCACCCTCCCAAACCGCCAGTACAGCATAAGGTCTGCAGTGGATGCACTCTTCAGCATTCTTGGCAGCCCAGCCAGAGGACAGACCATCCACCCCACTCCCTGCAGCCCTGGAGAAGCCTTCACCGAATGACATCCCTTCCCCTGCGATCCCTTCCCTGTCCTGGGGTTACTGCACAGGGGACACTGCCAGCCTGCCAAAACGCACGACACGCTCTTGCTTGATCCGGATCAACCTTGATGATGAATCCCCAGAGGGATAACACACACCGCACAAACACAACTGCCTACATGAGGGGTCAGCTCATGGCTCTGCAGATAACAGCAGCGACAACTGCAGATGGTGCCTCCTTCTCTGGTCCAGGAGAGCAAAGAGCGCCCCTTCTTGCATCAATGTCTCTTCTGTGCTATGGCTTCTCTTGCCTAGTGCAAGAGTGGTCCTAGGCCAGCCCGCTGGGCATGAGGTAGAAGACTACTGTGGTTCTGATACACGGCACTGAATAAAAAGCCCAAATAGCTCATTTCCTTCACGAGGATCATCTCTGTAAGGGCAGAGACAGGGCAGAGAAAGGAGATGGGGCACAAAAGGAAGGATATTACTGGTTCTTGCCTCTACCCATCACCAAAGACACTCGTGGCTTACAGCAGTGAGCAGAGGAGAAGATGCAGGTAACCAGGGAACAAGTGGCTTAATAAAAGCAAATATCTATGACAAAACCAGCAAAATAAACAGGCTGTCAGGATCATTTCTACAAAGGAACCAGATGGCACTAAATACACCTCCTCTAATAAAAAAAAATCCACTGTTTCTCATAATCTGATAAGGTCCTGCAGCCCTAATCTCTTCATACTTTCAATGCCTTAAAAGAAAAAAGAACACAACAAACCAGAAAAACAGCCATGTCTGGGGAAACTGTGCTCTTACCAAATAAAAAATTTACTCTGAGAGTGAACTGAGATTAAAAGCAGATATTTTCCAGGAAGCTCAAGAACATCAGGCAAATATTTCACACAGAAACATTGCCTTAAGCCCTGTCACCGAGAACCAGAGTGAAAGAGAGAGTGAGGAAGTGCAAGAAAGACCCGATTCCCTTCTTGACTAATGTCAAGGTCATGCGAGGATGACAGTGACATGAAGCTCAGAGGATGCCTGCACATGACCCCATCAGGGCTGATAAACAACTCGGAACAGGAATGTTAACAGTGCTTTATATCAAGGAAGTGTCTTCATGGGCTGACGCAGCCCCATGTCACACTTAAAGGTCATTGGTTTTGTTGCTGTTGCCTGCAACATCCATTTCAATTTGGCTGAAAGCAGGATTGTCAGCTCCTTCTTGTGTCACGGTAGATGATACGCAGTGCAACTCTTCTGTGTTCTCTGCCTAAAAACCAAAGACAAAAACCATGCTGTGAAGGGGAAGAAACAGTCTTCCTGCCTTGTCATGCATGCAAGGAGAATCAGGCCTGACATTATTATCAGGATAATAATTGATGAACGCATTTAAAAGATCAGGCTGGACAACTACATGGAAGTGTACGTGAATGGATGCGACTAAGATATTCTCAAGGAAGAATGTATAAAGAAAAAACATAAATAATCCTGTTTGGCATTATAGTTCAGATACAGAGAACTGTTCTGTAAAAAGTTCTCGTCACATAAAATGTTATGTCCTGCAAAGTGCCTAAAGTATTTTGGGGTGTGCAAAGTTCTAGTTGCTCTTCTCATGTGTAGCAATCTTGTCACTACCAGATCCTTGAGCTACCAGCTCCCTATCCCTGGTCCTCGCCCCATCTTCAACATAAAGAGCAGATTAACACACATCATTGCTTTGATCATAGACTCATAGAAAAATTCAGGTTGGAAAAGACCCTTGGGATCATCAAGTCCAACCATTAACCCTACACTACAAGGTCACCCCTAAACCATATCACCCAACACCACATCTAAGCGACACTTGAACACATCCAGGGATGGTGACTCAACCACCTCCCTAGGCAGTCTGTTCCAGTGTCTGACCA